>NC_074718.1:27124503-27424503 GCF_947242115.1 Biomphalaria glabrata | reverse complement strand
TACCAAAAGAGCTGCTGGCTGCCTGTTGTGCTGATTAGCTTTATTAGGCAAGAACTCAATCAAAAGTGAACATTACATCATCACAGGAGTATTATATATGCACCAGAACTGCATTTTACCAGTCTTTGATGTTCTAGTAACACTTTAATACATCAAATAACAGGCAAATTCTTAGCATATTTAGTAAATTATGTGTTATGTTGTCCATCTAACAATTCTGTGACATTTAAACTAGGATTTAGGAAGGTGAAAAGAAAATACTTACATATTCCCTGCTAAAAGAATTATCGCCATGAACAGCTTGCTGGTTATCTGGCTCCGCCAAAGGTTTTGCTTGATTGACCCGAGCAAGACGGGCCTCCTCTCTTCTACGTTCATCAGGTTTACTGAAAATATTTTTAAAATAATTTAACTTTTAATCTCATATATAAGCTCTAGTGCAATTTTAGGAATAATTTCATGAGGGCTTTTTATTCAAAACATATATTAAAGAAACTTTTTTGTTTATTTAAAAAAAAAATATCCATTAAAAATACTATGACAAAATGTAAACATGAAGATATAGAAAAAAGTTATTTTATTTATGTTGCCACATTTTTACAGAAATAAAGCCTCTATCATTTCAATTGAGAGACAGCTTGAAGAAAAAAAGCTTTAATAAAAAATAGGGACTTCATAGAATCACCATGACCAGCAGAGGACCAAAACAATGGGTGTGTAATTATGAAATAGTCACCAATGTTACAGTACAGAGGGAAAAATATTATGAGTATAACAAATCTCAGTGGACACACTAACTTAATAAATCTCTCAACAGCAAACATCTCAAGTCCCTCCTCAAATGTCAACTAACATTTACACAATATTACCATCTATGTTTGTTTAATTATATTTATATCCACCCCCTATGTTGCTAACAATGAAAACAAGTGATAAAAACAAAGCAAATCTGGAGTAGAAGTTTGAAACAGAAGTACAATGTTTCTTAATTGCACTAAAAAAATGTTTACAAAATGAATGTTAATGAGTCACATGGAAAAAAAATTAATTAAGTACATTAAACAAATGAATACTCATAACTAGGTTAAAGAAAAAAATAAACATTGAACAGTTTCCTCCAGCATATTTCAATAGATTTTCTCCTTTACTATGATGTTCCAAAAGATGTGATAATCACTACCAGTACATCTCAGTCATTTAGTTCAAGGAGGTTAGTGTGCATGTCCCTGGGACATATATGATATTTTGCAACATTCCATTTATAGCATTCAATGCAAAGTATTTTAATATAGAGTAAATGTCTTTGGGAAAATTTCCCACTAATCAGCAGTCCTAAAACTAATGAGAATTACTAGGTAGGGTTATAGTATATGCCAGACAGGATTGACTAACTTATTTACACACATATATGCCCTGCCTAAACACCATTATAAAGCTCAGTGATTTTGTAACAAAAAAGAAAATGCCCCTAAAAAGTCACAGGGTTGGAAAAGTATATGATGAACAATGAAATCTTTTACTTTATATCCTGACATTTCAGCATATATTTTCAACTAGATTTCATGAGGGTATTCCAGAAAAAGACTGATGAAAAATTGTTATAGAAGTGGTGTAACAATAAACCACCACACACACACACACACAAGTGTTTCAATAGATAAGAACTCTTAAAAATAAAAAAGACCAAGAAAAATTGATAAAAAAAGAAGATAAATTATGATAAGATTTGGTCTTCTGTCACCTTACTCTCCAAAAGGATAATAAGGAAAGACACTGTCAATTTGAGAAAGCTGGGCAATATAAATTTATAAGAGGAAAATGTCTTAACATTAATCCTTTTCTATAAAGTATGTTGGACATTTACAACAATTCTTAACAAAAAAAAAACATACGAGTCTATTAATCAGACCAAAAAGTTTAAATAGCACCCAATAATATTAAAGTTTACAGGTTAACGTCTGAAGTGGCTAGGCTAAAATTAAGTCTTGATACAAATATATTAAGCCATACATACAAATGATAAGGTATCTAATTAGTATCTATGATAAAACAACTGCACTATGATGACTATGTCTTAAGACCTAGATTTACTAAATTATTCAATTCTAAAATTTCTAGACATACAACTACTGAGCTCAAGTTTTTTAAGATTTAAGATATGCATGAGGATTTATAATCTACTCTAGTCTATAATAGATTCAGAGTTTATGTTGGAAGAAGATCTAAGCAGATGGGCAAGAAGTGGGGATGGAGAGAATCACCCAGCACCAAGACGTCTATCTTTATATATATATAATAACATAATACATCTACAAAACATAGTCATAGATCTATACAATACATATTAGATAAAGGCTATATTTAATAATAATCTAGAATTATTATAATCTACTACTGGCTGATTGGTAAAAAAGGGTTTGGCTCCTGTATCGATAGCTAGTATAAATCCCAATGTAGACAGGGACTTCAGATGTTCAGGACACTTTTGAATTCATTCAACACCATAGGTACATGCATATTTTGCGGAAGTAAAGGAGGTTGGTAGCTGCACTGGCCATGTGACACTCCATAAACCATCAGCAATAAAAACAGATGAGCTTTACACGATCTGATCCCATAAATCATATTAAGGTCTGCAAGGGTTACCTTTTTTTTTTACAATAATAATCTAGATCTATATTATGTATATATATTATTCAAATAATGGATTGATGATATAGAATATTTCTATAAATCATTTGTGTGTATCCATAGACTAGATATTTGTCTAGTATAATATAGAATTATAGATCTAGACTTAAGATAAATTAAATACATTTTGACATCTAGATTGAATCTAGCCTAGATCTATATATATATAGAATATTGACCCGATCAAAGATATAGGATTAGCTGTAAATATCAAATAAACAGACGTAGACCAAATGGTTTGCAGTCATTGAGGATGAGGTGGGGTATTCCAGCGGTTAGGATATTCGTTTAAAACATCTAAAAAATCCAGAGAAATGATTGCAAAAAAGTGAGTAAAGGGCGCTAAACTCTAAACCTGGGTAGATGAAACTCGTAAACTAGGGAGAGTAACTTAATTCATCTAGATCTAGGAGGTGCAGGTGATCTTGGCTGACCAAAGGCCATGGGAGCATTCCAAGAAAGAAAACCAGGCTGAACCCAGAGTCAATGGGCCTCCTGGCATATAACACATTGACACACAAACTAATCGAGAACGAAGAAGTAACTTAATTGCCAAGTCATTGGTTTTCCTGGCTGATTCAGGCAACCCATTGGATGCTCTAATAGCTCTAGGACTCTAGGGAAGAAGGAGCACTTGTTACAAATTTTACAAGTTTGTCTTAGCATTTGGAATACGAAACATGCCTTTTTCTTTGTGTCTGAGTATTTTATTGCTTTTAGTTTTTATTTTCGTAAATTATTGTTCAGTGTAATGTATTATTGCTACTTTGTAGTCTTCTGTCCTGAAGGGTCTCTAAATTTTACTAATGTAGTAACTAATGGTGTTACTCTTCAAATGTTCTAACTTTGGATATTTTACTAGAATTTACTAAATCTAGACCTAAATCTAATTTCAATGCGTTTGAATATAGTTATTTTACTAATGTAATGGTGTTGCTCTAATGATCTAAAGCTAACCCAATGTGAAAATTCATTTGTTATAAATCTCGTGGCTCATACACATAGAATAAACTAATTAACTATCATAGATCTAGAAGTGATCTAAAATCTAGATCAATATTACATATCTTCTAAGCTATAACTATAGACAATATATATGATTAGATCTGGATGTAAAATCTACACTATTAATTATACTATTAAATATATTATTATTATACTATAAATAGATCTAGACCTAAGCCTAAGTATAATTATATATATATGTAACCATAGTCTATAGATACAGATCTAGACTAGATTGTCACTAGATAGATCTAATCTACATACATAGTAACATGGGAGTCTCAGTCTAGAATACACTTAATTACAGACTTTTAGTAACACTACAGAGACTACTAGATTAAGATTAAAGAGTCAACTTATTAGACTAAATTTTAAAATATAAAAAAACGTGTCTTTCTAGATTCTAGACCTAGACTAGCTGTCTAGATCTAGATCTAGTTAAAGATACTGTAGTCTAGATATTTTCTATTAAATCAAGATATAGATCTAGATATGGATGAAACTAATTTATAAAGTCTGATAAAGAAATTGACATCAGTCGATCAGAATAATCAGACATGCTAACCCAAACAACAAGATTTAAAAATTGGATTAGCCTAGCATGGAAGTATTGGAAGACATTTTAATAAAATTAGAATTACAGACCTGTTACTGTTACTACTGTTACTGTTGGTGGAAGACATTGTTTTCTTTAAGTAATCCACAGAATTAATAGAAAACTTTAAGATGAACCACTAATTTTGATGCTCCATTTCCAAACATAAGAAATGAATACGCAAACACAGAAATCCGATTAGGCCTAATAAGCTGTTAACTCAAATCGGAATCGGTAAACGATAACCCTGCTTGGCTACATGTTGATCGTTCTGTCCACACTCAACGAGAATAAAGGTTCCCTTTTTTCAAATGAAAAAGATTATCACAATTCTGAAATTATCAGGTATACATTCCATTCTATAATCTGACAGTGTTTAGACGACAATAGACTGACTTAAATGAAATATTCTGAAATATTTGCACACATCCTCCATGTAAGGATATTTACAAGTCTTCTTTGCCAAATCAATACGCCACAGCTGAAATTGTTTATTTCGTGATTCATCAAAATAAAAAATGTCTTAATTTTTCTAAGCGATTGCAACTATAAAAGATTAATATCGCACACTTTTTTCTACTTATTTTATAAATGAATTTAATTTTCTTGAACTCTGACTTTATCACTAGGAAACTATTTCTTTTTGCGGAGGAGTAGGTAAAAGAAAAAAACTCCGTGACGTAATTTCAAAGGTCATGTGACCTGTCTGATCTCCCTTAACAAAATGAAAAGTATAGCCTACTTTCGATTTCGAACTGATAGTGTAATGCTAGAATAACATTTATTTAGCTAACAATTAATCACCTAATTCTACTTTTTAATATTTTATTAATCTGAAACTTTTTTTTTTCGAAATATCAAAGAAATGATATAAGATGTGATTTTTGTATTACGGTATTCTTACTGTGTGAAAATAAAAAAGTGCTACTTTGGTTAATTGGAAAATTTCCGAGTTATCTGGTCTTGATCTTACTCGTTTACAGTGGCGCAATGATACAGTGTCGAACAAATGATTGGGGGCTTGCCCCCCCCCCCCCCCTCAAGCCTTTTTTTTTAATGGATAAGCGTAACCGATTTTAATCCCTATCTTTATTCTATAAGTGGCCCCAATTTTGCTTCAGTTTACTATACTGCATAATAGCTAGATTATAATATTGTTATAATAAATGAACAGTTTTTATGTTTATAGTTCGTCCATCGTGGTTTAATGATGACCATTTTTGTCATCCGGGGGGGGGGGGGGAGGGCTGTGCCTCCTCGTGTGGCTTGTTAGACCTATGTGAGCCCGAAATGTTCGGCTTCACCCTTGGAATGTTATTGGTTTAAATGGTTATATAATAATAATCAAGATAAAAGTAGCCTATTTGATTCTATCTAGTAAATGAAAGCTTACAGGCGTATAAAATCTAAAAACATAATCGAATCCCAGATTAAACTAACATTTTATTGCTTTCTATAAAGATATAGAATCTAACTGTGCAGAGGTTTAGGAAACACTTGTAAAAGCTCTGCGCTAGAGCTTTTTTTTTTTTCATGGCCCATAAAGTTCTTGATCACCTATATAGAATGTTGAACAAAAGTTGAAAAGTATGAATATGTACATAAAGAGAAGCTATTATGGACCTAAAATTGTTTGCTTGTTTTTGTTTTCGTTTAACATTTTAGTACAGTTAACATAATACGGTATAACTGTGTTTCTTATGCATAGGCGAACTAGGCAGCCACGTGGGCCAACAATTGGTGGGAGCCTCGCACAGGATTAAAATAAACGAGAAAAAAAAATGCAAAACTTGGATCAGATCATCAAATATAAAGTTGAGCACTATGACCCTTATGTTTTCTAGTCTAACTCTGGTCTCTTTTACGGAAATGGCGATATATGAATTTCAGATATTTGTCTATTTAAATATAAACACAGGGGGGGGGGGGGCTTTTAATAAATTGCGTTTTTTTTTTCGCTGTTTCTTTTTTATTTTTTAAATTTCATTTAGGGCCAGCAAATTCACTTTACCTCCGATTATCCAAGGCCGGTCCTGTTGATGAGATCGAAAGCTCTTTAGGAGTTCACATTTTACTTATGGGTGAGTGCAGTATTGTAGGGCTATGTGCCCACACTATGTATGTGTGTATGAGCCTCCTAAGCAGCAAGGGAAAATACACTGAGTAATTTAGAGGCGCGTTGGCTGAGTGAGTTTCGGGCTCTAATCCTGCTGAATACTAGGCTTTTTACTTTCGGGATCTTTAGGGCACCCCTGAGTCCATCCAGCTCTAATGGGTAGTTGAAGAAAGTGAAGGCGGTTGGTCGTTGTGCTGGCTACACGACACCCTCGTTAACATTGGGCCATAGAAACAGATTACCTTTACATCATCTGCTCTATAGATCGCAATGTCTGAAAGGGGAACGCTTTTTCTACCTTTTTTTTTTTACTGATTACCTTACTAAGATTCGCGCCCATTCGCTCCATATGTTGATGAGGAATCTATAGTTGTGTTAGCCAGGTAGAGTTATTTAGGCGGTACTAGCACTTATAATCATAATACACAAATGAGATTGGACCATAGTGTTCCGAGCATGCTATAAGCATGAAAGTAGCGCTATATAAAAAAAAAGCTATAAAGCTATAAACAAAGGTAATCTGTTTCTTTGGCCACCGGGTTTAATGTGGCTAGCACAACGATCTACCTCCTTTAGAGTTGGGTGAAATGAGACGGCGCCCTAAAATCCCAAAATTCAAAATCCCAGTCTTCACCGAGATTCGAATCCAGAACCCCAGATTTGAAATCAATGTGCTTAACCATTAAGCCACCACCCTCCCCTCCATAATCATAATAATCATATTCGTTTATTTTTTTTAATGAAGACATTAAGTTGTGTTTTTTCTTTCATTTGCAACCATTAGCTTAATTGATAAGTAGGTTAAATGTTGCTTTTGAATGTGTGTTTTTTTTTAAATAGGTTATACATGTTTTGTTGTTTGTTTTTTCTTAGATGATTTAAAACGTATTTGTGTGGCAAGCGGTCTTGACTGTCGTCTCGAAAGTCTCAGGTCCTGCGCAAGGCTTAAGGTAGGAAGAAATTATCTTCAATCTGAAGGGACAACCGAAACATATAAAACAAATATTTATTCGTTTAGAAACTCGCGACAACTGCCTCGGTACTTGAGAATCTTGGGGAGAAACTGGCCGGTTCACTTATCCATGTTTGTTTGTCTCCTACGCTATCTTCCCGCTTGCCCTGTAGCAATATTGTTAACTCTTTCTCTCCGTAATTATTTTTCGACGTTTTGGAAGGAATTCTTCATTTTGCTCATACAATTCACTACCCTGTTATGACTGGGCTTCAATAGCTTCATTGTTTGTTATCAGAAACTGTTGTTTTTTGGTATAGAATTAAAGGGAAATGCATGTTCTTTTTATATAATTCAAAGTCAAGTTTAAAAAGTAAACATTATTTAATATAATGAGGTCAAAATGGTATCGTCGATTAGAAGAGAAAGAGTTAAGTCCGTTTTAAGCTACAAGTAACGTTGGTAATACATACGTTTTGACAAATGTTGAACAAAGCAACAAACAAGCGAAATAGTTGAAATACTTTAGGAGAAAAAACAACGATTATCTAAGGGAAAGACCTACGCACTTACGACTATACATTTCAATAATGTAGAAGTTATTTCCATGATTCGGTATCAAACAAAATAATTAATTACCAATAACTATTTGACTAAATGGTTATTTTTTTTTAAATTGATTCACGTTTTAATAGGTACAAAAATTATTGTTTAAACTCTTTCTCTCCTAACTGACGATACCAGAGTTGATTTCACCAGAATGTGGTAAATAATTACGGAAAGAGTTAAACTTGATCCGAGAATGAGTTCGGGAGAGATAACATGTTCAAAAATCTAAAGAGACGAGACTTACATATGTAGCTGTATCTTTGAAAACTGAAGGATTAATTTCGCTTTTTGGTATAAAAAAAAAACCAATTAATTACTAATAATTAATTTACGAATTGGTTACGTTTTTTTTAATTGATGCAAGTCTTGTCTGTGCCAATGAATAATTGTGCAAAGTTAAAACGTATTCACACAATTCTTGTTATGGAAAACAAAACGAGTACAAACTTTTGACCAGACAAACAGATAGACAGAGTGAGTTGAGATAAGCTTTGGAAAAAATCAGACTGCATTAATAACTTTTTTATAACCACTGTATATGATCTGTATATTATATATTTAGTATGCTTGTCAAATATTTTTTTTAAGCCATAAGAGGATACGGTTATCATTAGCCCTTTCCATTTTTTTCCCTATATATATCATGCAGCCTATTGTTGTACGTCAATAGTCAACTTTCAGAACGTGACATGAAGTTAAGGAATGCAATGAAAACTACTAATTACAGTCTAAAACCCAACCCGATTTATTCTTCTGTAACATTGGTGCACGCGTAACTGTCATTTAAAACAAAGTCAGGACTGAGTAATCTCCCCTGATTGACCACATTGTGCCTGTAACATTGCGGCCGGGGGGGGGGGGGGGAGAACGTTACACAAAAGACGGCACGCAATTGTTCGGTGCCCAGCCCGGACCTAGCATTATCTCCGACACAAGTGTCATGATAAGTGGTCAAGGTGCTTTCCTTACAACACATTTGAGATTGTCCCAGCTGGTCAGGCAGTGCCTTAGTGAAATAATCATGTCAGTATACTATGTTGGTGTTTTTTCCCCCCATCTTGTTGTTACCTACCATCGCTCTACCTGCCTTTCCTTCCCCAGATGGCGCAGCTACACGAGTGTCATTGTGAATATCTCGCAACACATTGGCTTTCATTATCTCCGTGATAAAAAATACAGTAGGCCTAAATGAAGGAGAACATATTGGATTCTATTATTTCTAAAGGACCAGAAAGTGTATAAACAACTCCCCCCCCCCCCTCCCTCCCTCCCTTAGCACATTTTCTTTTAAATTCATCTACCTAAAAATGTTGGGACATGTTGCTATATTTAACTTACAACTTACATGATATTTATTGAAAACAATCGGGCAGGAAATGTCCACCAAACAAAAGGATATGAGGAAGGAATAACCAAAAGAGGCATAAAGCCCCCCCCCCCCCCCCCCAATTAAAAAGAGGCCTAACCCCATAAAAGAGGCACAAGCCCTCCCCAAAAAAGTTGCTATATATATGGATTGGCCTACTAATCAAATTAAATTTAGACACGTTCTTATTGACATTACGAACTCTCAATGCATCAATATAGTCCTTTGATGCCTAATAATGTCGTATTTTAGGCAGGCCTAAAAATATATGGCTTAATATTTTATGTTTATTAAATAAACTTATCCATTCCAAAGTTTCTGTGTTATAAAAGGAAAACGCGATTCAGGTTCATGAGATGCGCCAATGATATCAGAATCAACGGAATATATGGAGGCTATTATATAGACACTGGTCAATACCGCCTACGTCATTCAAGTCAACATGCATTACTCCTAAAGGCGTAGTTAATCCCAAATGAAGTTATCATCTGGGAAATCTGAATGATCCAGCTGGTTCTCCTTCCCCAACAAGTCTCTATACATTGAGTCTGTAGGCCACATTGTGCTTTGCACGTTAGCTTCGTATTAGGTAAACTAGGCAGGAAGTCGTCCAAGGACTGAAGCTTCAGAAAGTATTAAAGAGTATTTGTAATGTTACGGTATTTTTTTTTTTACCCAATTATCAAACAATGACCGCAATTTGTAGATAAACTGCAATCAATCTTACAGGGCCCTCGGGAAGATGCCTCGCTCGATTTAACACAATCAAGATTTTTTTTAAAGCTTTATCTTACTAGGAGACCCTAGTGGCAACACATTTTCAACTTCAAAGGGTGATCTAAAGCTTAGAGAAGCCCCCGCAATCTCAAAGTCATTGAGGATAATCGGTCTGCGGTTGCCCCTTTCCGCTCTCCATTTAAGCACCGACTTTTAAAAAAAAGGGGGATGGGTAGGCCTACTTGTAATTTGTGTGTGTGTGTAGATTCTCCAACAGCCTCTGATAAGGCCAAGGCTTCATGTCAGTATTTAAAAAAACAACAACACTTTATCTGTGTCTGTGCTTGTAATGAAGAATGTCAGACATCTTTTCATAAATGTATATCTATCTATCTATCTATCTATCTATCTATCTATCTATCTATCTATCTATCTATCTATCTATCTATCTATATATATATATATATATATATATATATATATATATATATATATATATATATATATATATATATATATATATATATATATATATATATATATATATATAGAGAGAGAGAGAGAGAGAGAGAGAGAGAGAGAGAGAGATGATATAGATATATATATCGGACTTATTTCAGATCCCTATCGGTTAATTATAGTTTCCATCTCCTGTCATCTTACCCTTGGCCTATAGACTACTCTTCGTTGTTTCACAAACGATCTTCTCTGTGTTTTCTTTAGTCTTTGGACTATTTCTTCCCATGGAGTTACCAGTCTAGAACCTGTCTAGCAATGTTTTCTGATGGTTTTCGTATTTCCTTTTTAGGTAGAGAAATGCTTCTATGCTAATGCGAAGCTGATTTCTGGATTAATGTTTTCTCAACAGTTTTGAGTCAGAATGTCATTTTATTAAAATATTATCTTATCTTATAAAATAAAGACGTTAATTAAAAAAAAGATGATTACGTCCTACGCTTGTCCCTAGGTCAATGGCTCCTAACCCAATATGTGAAGCCACATAAAGCGACTGGGGCCTTCACATTTGTAGCCACAAAACATTGTTTAGGATTACTAGGATAGATAGACATTAATGAACTTCGCAGCACACCGTTGCTGACCACCTGTGACTATATGCCTCCTTCTTTCACCCCTCCTCCTTGACTTCCATGTCTACAAAAACTGGCCAGTTGTTCTATAGTTATCTTGTAATCTCTTAAAATCTCTGATTACACTTGTTGACGCAGTCATGCTTATCACTTTCAGAACCTCCTCATTGTGTAGGCCTACTGAACACAAAAGCCTGTTTTTATTTTTCTTGTAAAGATTTAGCTTTCAAAAGTAGTGAATTTTTGTTCCCTGTCTACAATAATGAGTTTGAAAATGGGACCCCCTCCCCCCATCACACAAACAAATACGCAATCTTTTCAGCCGTAGCCTACGACAAGATCGAAGGTTTACGAAGGTCACGGATCACCGAGTTCGGAATGTACTTTGCGTCGATGTTTGCTATCATTGTGACTCCGGGATGAGTTCCACAATTGTGTTTCTTCGTTGCAATTTTCTCCCCTGTCCACTAATAATTAATTGGTCACTTTCTAGTGGTGACAATAAACTACAAATACAGGTGGACATTTGATTGCAATTCTTAATATCCAAGATATAAAAGGAAAGATTAATCTTTAAGTTTGGTGAATTAAGGAATGAAACTTGAATACAATATTAAAGGCCTTGTGATTGTGAGTCGATTGTCATATTTTAGCAACGTTTTTAAAACAAGGTTTCAAAATCAAAATTCTAACACAGTATGTCTTCATTCTATCTATCCCATTATAGGCCTATAGCATACATTTATTCAAGGCTTATGAAATCTATAATTGTTCACTTATATTTATTACATTTTGTAAAATCTATTTCATTATTCGTAAAAATATACTATTCTTTTTCAATTTTGATAGCTGTATTCTTTAGTAGCCTTCGACCATTATAATTAATATATAGGTTTTTATAACTATATATATACAGACGTTTTGTAAAAAAAATTGGTGCCAGTACTCAGTGATGGATTGCTTAACTTTCAACTACTAATAAATGTATAATAAACGTTAAAATACAAGAAAAGTAATAATTTTTTTCCAACATTGAAAAAGGCGCCGGTACGCCGTACCGGGCGTACCATCACAAAATAAAAAAAAGCCCTGCTGCACTGTATATATATACAGTAGGACTAAAATGATTTTAAACGCTGTTTAAAAAAAGTTTGCAAACTCATTTTTAAAATCTATCTAAGATCTAAGATCACACGCTAACGCAGAAGACAAACATAGAACACTAAAGTAGATTTAAGATAGGTTTAAGAAGATAGATCTATGAGGAGGAGCATGATATCAAATGTTTTTGGAGATATCTAGAACTCTAACAACATTGAAAGTGAGGCGTCATTTGATACTATACTACCCAGATATGTGAAGTGGTCTACCACGTTAAGGGGCTGTTCGTTTACGGCGATCTTTGGGGCTGAGTAGGTTTTTAGTGGGGGACTTCTGGAACATGACTTCTGTTTTCCTGAGGTTTATAGATAAATCGAAAGAGGCAGCAGCGTATGCAAATTCGTTGACCGCGTTCTGGAAATCATGTTCATTGTGAGCTATAAGGGCGCAATAATCGGCATAGAGAAGCTCCGTTATGACCATTTCCTTTGCCTTTGTGGTTCCAATTTTGAGCTTCCAGTATGCCTACATATGTTGTCTCATTCTGTTGTGTCCGGTCCTGAGTCGAAAGATTAGACGTTGATCTTGTTCTGATAGCTTTAATAGGCATCATCTTTATGATCTTTACCAAGAGGCACGAATAAGGCACTGGTTCCAAAACACCCCAATAGAAAGAAAACTATATGGAGAGATCCCTGATTTGGATACCACTGTGAAGTTCATCTCATATATTGGTCTAGTCATCTGAACACTCCAACAGTTCATCTCATATATTGGTCTAGTCATCTGAACGCTCCAACAGTTCATCTCATGTATTGGTATAGTCATCTGAACGCTCCAACAGTTCATCTCATGTATTGGTCTAGTCATCTGAACGCTCCAACAGTTCATCTCATATATTGGTCTAGTCATCTGAACGCTCCAACAGTTCATCTCATGTATTGGTCTAGTCATCTGAACGCTCCAACAGTTCGTCCGTCTCATATATTGGTCTAGTCATCTGAACGCTCCAACATAACAATGAGAACGAAGAAGAAGAAAGAAGAAATCAGAACTTCATGGAAGTCGGGTGGGCGGAAACTGAACGCTGATCTCAAAATTGGCTCTAACGATTTTTCTAGAAATTTAAGAGATAATGTATATCGCTGAGAAAAAAAAAGTATTAATAAATAATAGCACGCTGACCGAATGGCTAAAATCGTACGTTCACGCAGCTGACGGTGTCAAAAGCACGGGTTCAATACCCGGTTTGAACCAAATGTTTTTTTAAATTAACTTTCTAAAATATTTGTTTAATTGAGGTATATTTTTTTAAATGTATTTTTTAATGTTTTTCTTTTCAAATTTAAAAAATGTTCTTTCTACACCTCAAATAGGCATATCATTATCAGTAGCCTACCTGATGAGCCTCGCTCGGTTGAATTATTTTTCAAGGAATGTTAATATTGAAGCAAACTCATTGTGGAAACGTGTGATGGGGGGAAACCTCTTCCAATGGGAGAAACTTGTTGGCTCTAAGTCTCATTGTACAAGGAAATTGAAATAACAAATCTTTTAACTGCACAGCCAGTCTAGAAAAACAGTTTTCCATTGCAGCTTTGGCGTAAAACTATTGACCTATTATTGGCTTGGAAGGAAGTCTTTGCATTGTAACTTCTCAAAATGGTTACGTTCAGACATTTAATACATAATATTTTTTTTAAATACCTCTTTTCAAGTCATAACTTCATGGATGTCGGAATCTGGACGCTGATATCAAAAACGGCTATAACGATTTTTCTAGAAATCGATGTATATCGCTGAGAAAAGAATTACTAGATTGTTGGCTAGTTTGACCGTTATCATTTTCAAGTAAAAAATGAAATAAATTCAAATCTGGCTAGAGATCTAGATCCGAGCTAGTAATTCTTTTCTCTGCGATATAAATCAGCTGTTGAATTTATTGGAAAATTATTAAAGCAGCTTTTGAGATCCATGTCCAAGTTCCTCCACCCTCCACTCTCCCTCCATGAAGTTGTGACTAGAATAGAGGTAACCTATTGTCCTTTTTTTTTTTTACAAATACAATACCTTTCTATATGACTAATAGAGCAATCATTTTTCTCTTAATAACTAATGAATGTTAGATTTTTTAAAAATGGAAATTCCCCTCTCCTAATCGTTAAAAATAATCCAAGTTAATCAAATATATAAATCTATAAATATATAAATATATATAATATATATAAATATAAATCCCGCAGGGAGGGGGTTCAATGGTGCACATGTTAGTGATTTTTTAAATATTTTATAATGAAATACATCTTCCAGATTCTTTTTTCGTAGATGTAGATTTAGACAGAATTCAGGGGGGTGGGGGTGCAAGACACTGCAAGTGCACCACCATGCACACCCCTGCGGGGCCCCATGCATTATTGATTCAAGAGTTAAATAAATTAATGTTCAGGAAAATTTTTGCGCATCGTCTTCTAAGTCTAAATCTAAAGGCCATATCATTCTTAAGTGTAATAACTTAACAAGTAATGCTTCCACTGAAGTACAGTTGTAAAGATATGCTATTATTGTAACTAGAATAGGCAAATCTCTAGTTCATGTCCGACCATGTATGACTCATTATAGGCTTGCAGTTCTTTGCACTATAAAGGGTGTCAAATATTCCACAGCACGTTAGTCGTAACGATTTGTTTTCATTTGCACATAATTATATTATGAATGCCAAAAGGTCGACTTTCACAAGACAATCTGTTTGGGGATTTAGCAGAAGGCAGGAGTTCCGCTAGTCGTCCACTGCTAAGGTATACTGATGTATGCAAATGCGACATAAAGCTCTTCAAAATCAATACTGGATAGATTCACACGAAGAGCGAGCCTAAAAAGGAAGGGTCCTGAATTGTAGATGCCATACACAGCAGTAGTAGAAGGAAGGGTGAAAGTACACAAGAAGTTGCAAAGGGGAAAAAAATCGTCTCTCGAGACGTAAAATGCCACAATTATTTCTTATGATATTTAATTAAGGTCTAAAATATGATTTTTTTTTTTTGCCTTGGAGGATAAATCCTTGCCAATTATCTTTCGATGTGATAGATGTTATAGTTTCTTTAACCAAAAGTAAAGAGTGTAAATGTATAAACGTCTTGTGGAGTTGCGGTCGATGTCAGTGCTCGATAAAATAAGTTAAACACACCCACTAGTTTACAATAGAAGAGATACAAGAAAGCTCTTCTCATGCCATCGTCTGAGTCAAAACGTTGATTTGGATCCACGGAGCACTAGCAGCAAGAACCAAAAACACGAGCTGCAGCATCGTGAACTAGTTGCACTTGCTGGGTATTTGAGTGATGAAACTGCAGATATCTCAGGTACTGAGCTGAGGTCTTTGAGCGTTCGGTTTGTTGATTGCGATTGTATTAGACTTTGTTTAGTTCCTGTTGTTCAGATAGACACACTGCATGTGTCTAACTCATTGCACAGTCTAGACATGGACAAACTACTCGGCCAAGGCTGCCCAGTGATGGCTAGCATTCTTTTTCCGTAACTGTCCCTAGTGACAGAGTTGGTGTTAAATTTACCTTTTTTTGTGTGAGACACAATTGGCTGAGAAATACAAATCCATTTGAGCTTTAAGTCTCAACTTTGAGTGTTTGGCGGATCTTAAGATAACGACTGCAAGTGAAACCAGACAAACTGCCATTGTGTAGTAAATGCCTCCTCCTCTTGTGTTTCTGATTTGTCTTTTCATTGTCATCAATCTATTCTTGAGCCCGTTTCCCTGATGTCGGCGCCCAGCAGCACATCAGCAGTCACATTAATGACATAATCAAAAATCAACTTGACCATCCTGAAGAACACGTCAGAGATGTCATCTTGAGGAATGAGAGACTGCTGGCAGAAAAACCTGATACCGGATATTGAGTTACTGCTGTCGAAAATTCGCAGTCGACAGACACATGGAGAAAAAACAACACCTGTTTGGATTTTGGGAGTTATTACAGAACACGGCTTTACATTACCTATCTTGATTCTTAAGTTTCTTCATTACGTCTCGCTTTTTGAGCAATAATAATGGTCAGTTCAACTTGTTTTGTCTTCATCCTAAAACGATGAAAAAGTTGCAATGCAAAGAAGAATGTCAGATCTGCACGATAAGCGTTCATCGCCAGCTTGTCCATCGCGACGAGAGGCAGTTCATTAGTAAAGTTATTAAGTTTTTGCAGCCACAGTCAACGTTTGTAGCTTTTGTTTGATCGAACTTAAGGAAGCACGTGCCGCACGGATAAAGTGAACATTGTGTAGGCCTACAGTAAATACTTTGTTTACGTGTTTAGTTTCTTATTTGTTTATGCCATGAAAAAGAAGTATTTACTGTGCACTTAATTTCGATTAAATTTGGGGAGCAGTTCTTTTCTTTAATATTATTTCAATAAAGTTGAGGCCACGACTATGAGACATAGGTAGCAGCTTGCACCTCCCTGCAAAAAATCTTGTGGGCCCCCATGCGCAAAGGTCTGAAAGGGGGACTTCTTTTACCGTGTCCACCACCAAGGCTCCATGAATGTGTGACTTGAATAGGTTAGGGTTAGATATTGTAAAAAAGTAGGCTAAATGTTCAATTTTTTTTTAAGAGTGATTAACACTTTTGTCATAATGCCCGTAAGCAAACCACATAGGTTTTCTTTTTTTATCAGTGTCTATAAAAGAACCGGTACTTTCGCTTCCAGGATAATATTAGCGAACTTTTCATCAAGTCTCTAAAATAATGTTTTATTTTTCAAATGCTTACGATGCTGTTAACGCTGTAGGCCTAATGTTTCTCAGACGTGGGGGGTGGGTGCAACACTGCAACGACATGCCAAATGGCAGCGCGAGGCTGGTCAATTTAATTTTCCAAGGACGATAAAATATATAGCCTAAATTTAGATTCCAATCATATTGTAAATATACTTAGATCCTATCTTTAGATATAGATCTATTATAAATTATAAATTATACATAAAGAAAAGCATGAAGATTGTAGGCCTACTAATTAATTAATCTTATAATTATAGCGTATCTATTATTTTCTTTTTCATTACATCCTTAAAATCCCTCCTGAACCCCATTGTGTGAGCTCATGCACTTTGTATTTCTATCTTATATAATAGAGACGATTAGGCCTACGTCATAAGCGTCATGCATCTAGTCATGCATGTTAATTAAGTCATTGGTGCATATATCTATGTTTTTATAATTTGCTAGAAAAATATAAATTAATAAATTAATTCTTTTGTCAACATGTAACTGACAAAATTGTTGTAATGGACACAATGGTGAAAGCGGTAACAATTTTACAGACGGGGGGACAGGTTTAAATTAAAGGTAAAGTTTTGTTCTGTCAAAACTATTCCTGGTAAAACATTTTATATAGATTTATTTCATTTTTACACCAATGAAAAGTAGTTTAACATGTCGTCTGCGGCCACGTCAATGTTGTTGTTGTTGGAAGTAGATCTATTAATATACGATCTAGAATCTAGATCTAGATCTAGTCAATCTATTATGATTAAGATAGATTTTAAATAGACCTCTAGATATTAGACCTAGATACTATCTAGATTAGAGTTCTTGACTAGATCTAGATATATCTAGATCTATATCTATTATTTTGCATCATTCTCATCTTGATCTTGATTATTCTTGATGGTCTTCATTTGTGACAATTTGTCACATTTTCATGATTTTGATTTGAATTTGTGACATTTGCCATTTTGATTTGTCCTCAAGCCAAGCAATCATAATAATTAATTCATATTATGATCATAAGATTTAAAGATAGTCATCTATAACAATCATCAATGATAATTATCATGTTGATATTATTGTAATATTATTTGGCAACAATTCTCAGTCTGGCTTAAAATTAAAAATATGAATGACTGATGAAAGACTAAGATCTAGACTAGGTCTAGATTTTAGATAGAATCTATCCAGAAATCTAGAGACTAGAGAAAGTCACACAATGACAGACTCACTGTCACACAGTGCTTGACCAGGACCAGTTGTCTGAGTCTTACTTAACTCTGTCAGTGTAAGTGTAACTACTTTAACCGGTACTCTAAGAGTACAACAGTAATAGTTTAATAAATTTAATGATCTAGATCTAAGATTTGAAAAAAAAATGGTGAGTGTTATAAAATTATCTAATTTAAAATAAATACACTTAATTTCTTAAATTAGAGTACCTTACACTTAGATCTACATCAAATCAATTGCATTCAATTGAACAAGTTAATAAGTTGCCTACATTTTTTATGTTTGATTTTGTATATCCCTAAGGATTAGGCCTAGGAAAAAAACTGATTGTATCTCTATGAACTCTTCATCCATTTGTCAATAAAGACGATATGTATTTTTGTATTATTTATAAAAAATTAGATTTTTGGTGTTAAAGTGGGTCAGCCTGACAGTCAGGTCGATGCTTTCAAGTGCTTAAAGTTTCTAGCATTTTTGTTACCACTTTCTTTAACTTTTCAAGGATCTAATAACTTAAAAAAATCTCTAACACATGAGAAGTATGGTGTTTAAAAATGTTATAATCTTACAATTTTGTTATTTAAATCATGTTCTATTTATTCTATGTCAAGACAGACAGTTATTTTCCCAAACTTCATATGGCCCATCTCTGTTTAGAAACTGAAATTACACATAACTGAAAGGTGCTAAAACAGTACAGCATTACCAACATTACCCTATTGGTACTTATGTAGTTGACTTGAATATCAACATACTTAGTGTCACAAAAAAAAAGCATCTTTATATACTTAATATGCTTTAGAAACACAAAATTGAAGGTTAATTTTATTACGTAATGAAATCAATAGACTATCTTTTGTATTTTCATGTGTCAAAGTAAAAAACTATCTGCCCAAAGTGAGTTCTTAAACTTAGATATAGATCTAGATCCTTTCGATCTTTTCTCATGTAAATATGGCCTAGATCGATGAAGTTATAATGCTTTCATAGAGTTGGTCAACTTTTTTTTTTGAAGGTCTTAAGTTTGTTTAAGGGCTACAATACATACACTACTGTCTAAGTTAGTACCCAAGGAACATTTATGCCAAGTTTTATCAAGATTGGTCAAGCGGTTTTGATTTCTATTCGTAACATACATACATACATATGCCTTACTTTCTACTTTATAATATAGATAATATCTAGCACTTTAGTGTTTGTGACCTAATTAATGACTTAGTATTCTATCAATAATTTTCTCTGCCTCCTTTTCCCTCATCATTGTTCTCACTACTATAACTAGAACAATGTTTTGGGGCTGTTTTGGTTTACACTTGTGTGTTGCGCTATCAATGAACTGTTTCTGTTGTGTGTTGGTTTAATGGCTGCACTTGGATTGAGTCTTAAAATTTGTTACTTTGCACTGAATATGTGTGAATGTTTGGAAGTGGAATTGTGTAGGAAGAGAGTAAGAGACCAGGAAAGGGGGTGTAGACAGAGTAAGAGAGGGACGCATTGTATGAATAACTGTGTTTGTGTGTTATTGTAATTATTTTATCCATTTGTTATGAAATTATTATCTGTTTCAAAGGAGTGTCCTTGCTGTGCATTTGAGCACAAAAGTAAAAAAAAAAAGTGCATAAAAAAAATAAAATTATAGATCGGCTTCTAGATCTTGAAGCATAGTGTTCTTAACTGACTCTGTATTTGAGGCTGATGTCACATTTTAATGGTCCATCAATCATTGATAACCTCTTCATACAGTGTCTTCACTGTTTTTTTCTCTCCCTCCACCCCCTTTCCCAGTCCATAATATTTTAATTTTAAAATACCATATCTACACTCAATATCTCCCCCTTTATAGTAAATATCTCTTCATATCAAGTCAAGAACGCATTTCATTTTTCCTGACTTTCTTGTGTCACAATGGTCAAAATTCTCCTGACTGTTTTATATTGTTATGGTGACAACATATTTGTGACCAAAAAAAAAAGACATCTTTTTCACTTAACATGGGGAGGAACATAAGACACTCAGGTCCATCACATAGTCATGTGTTAGGCATTGGTTTTTGACACATAATATAGAGCTAAATAGAATGGTGCATCTGGAAGTAAAAAAAACCCAATAAATTGGAAATGGTTTCTTTCTTGAACTGGTATTTACTGAATTTCAATATGGATCACAATTATGACACATCATCGAAGTCAATGCATCATAAAATCATGATTTTAAAATAGGTACAATTTGTGCATACAATGTAAATCTATTTACTTTTTAAAAAATTAGCACATTTACCACAATTAGTTGATTCACACACAGTAACACATACGAAATTTATATCTATAGTTTGCATTACATTATTTTTAAAAAAACTTTTAAAATAATGATCAACAATTTCCAGTGGTTGGCTATTAATGATTATGCGAGGTGCAGTATTTGTGTTCTGATCTAGTATTTTAGTCTTGCTTTGACTAATATTTAAGCCAAACTTCTGGCAAGCAGCAGATAGTTTGTCAACAAGGGTCTGAAGTTGAGTACCAGATTAATCAACAATAGCTGCATCATCAGCATAGAGGATTTAGAACCTTCTTAACTTTGATTTTTGCCCTAAATCTGAATATATTGATTAGTTGATTATTATTTAAATTATCCAATTGGATCAACTGACTTTTAGAGAAGAAGTTATTTTATACAATTTTCTTCTTTCGACGGGCCCTCTACGGTCATCTTGAGGACCCTTTGGGTTCTGCGGACCACAGTTTGAGAACCTCTGCACTAGATCTTTGATGTGCTTCAGGATAGTCAAGGTAATGGGCATTATGTCACAGATGAAATGAACCAGAATTATCAAATACACCACTTGCTGTAGAAGTTGTTTTAAGAGGTTAGCAAAAAAAAGAAACACATTTTTTAATGCTGCCATCATTTATATACATCACATTACACTGTTAATAATATTTATTCTGCTGTAATTCAGAATTGTTATTCAGTCTGTAACCTATATCCTCTAATGACAAAAAGAGGCCTACTTCAAGATGTTTTGCTTAACATGAAAATGATCCTCCACTGTTCAGGCATACTACAGACATACATGTGCTACATGAACCTCAATGGTCTCCTATATTTCAGTATTTGTCCCTTGCTGTTCTCCAATTATAACAGGATGTAATTTTAGCTGTCTATGCCAGTAGAATGCATTTCTGCAGTTTCCTGAAAATTCTTGGTGATATGAGAACTTACAGTGCTTTCTCATTCACCTTCTGGGCACGACATGGCCTAAAGTGTGATGATGTGCCAAAAAACTCAAAACTCAAAAACTCATTCACCTTCCTTAGTTGGCTAAGGAGGGCTGGAACATTTTTTTTTTTTGTCTTTGGGCCTCTCAAGTAAAAGATTGAGAAACACTGTTTTGTACATAACTCTATCTTCCTATAACTTCTCAATGTTTTGATCTTCTGGTTAGTACTGTTAGTATGACAAAATGTGTTGCATTGGTTCTCATTTTTTTTTCTCCTTTCTAAAACATCATTAACCGTTTTGAAATACTGGTAGCCTACCAACGTCTTGGTAAGAAGAAACATTTATTCCTAGGAAAAGGACAGTATCTAACCCATCAATCTCTCTAGCTGCCTGGCAAAAAAAACTGTAAGGATAAGTTACAAAAGACTCATGTGGCATCTAGAAATCAACCACTTACTAATTATGTAAGATTAGTAAGAACTGAGTCACAGAGAATCATCTATTGAAATTCTGTCTGCCAGTCAAAAGATAAGGAACAGAAATCATAAGGTGTGGCAAATTTATTCACCTTTCTGATGCATTTGACAGATTGTGAAGGAAAGGCTTATTATTCACGCTCTAAAATTCTTGCGTTATAACGCTAATATTCTTGGTCACAGAAATAAACTAGTCAAACCTATGCATGAGGTATAATGTAAAAACTCATCAATGTGTGATTTATAGCGAGGCATATCTTTTCTTTTTCCACTTTAGTATAATTGTCATGGGGACATCTCACAAAGTACAAACAGGAAACCGCAGTACACTCTGTGAAATGCACCTAAGTCTATTCTTGCTGCCACTTACTGAATGCAAAAAACTTGGGAAACGGGATGTTCATTATTGTGTGAAAGTAAATAAACCCATAATCTAACTGGACATGAGTTCAGTGGTGGTTCCATATCTTATCTTATAAATTACAGACGTTACTTTAAAAAAGAAGATGATTACGTCCTATACGTTATGCATTTAGTCATGCATGCTAACCTGCGGCTCAAACTCCGCCAAGTCACAGGTTTTTCTGGCTGTCTCAGGCAACCCATTCCATGTTCTAATAGCAATAGGAAAGAAGGAGCTTTTGTACACATTTGACCTAGCATATGGAATGAGAAATGTGCCTTTATCTTTGTGTCTTGAGTATTTTATTAGATTTTGTTTTTTTGTATTTGAAGTTACAGAAGGCAAAGTTGTCAGAAAAAAATTAATGAGCAAATTTTAATATTAGATCTAAATGTCCATCCATATCCACCCTCCTACATATATTAGTACTTTTGTTGTTTTGTTTTGACTATCTGCAAATTGAATTATTGATGGAGATTTGTCATATTTAGTTGTCAGACACAAATTATTACATCACAGCACATGCTGTGCCTTAGTTTTTCCCGTCCTTGATCTAATTATAGTGAAATAATTAGTAATAATAAAATGTATCCAGTTTTTTTAAACTGAATAGTTTCGATACTTAATAACATTATTATTTTAAAAAAATATTTTTTTTTTACTTTTGTACAGTTCCTGCATTTTAATAAATTTCAGGAAATTTTTTCATATGTTCTTAACCTAGAATATTATTATCACTAGCCTATTCGGCAAGCGCAAGAGTCATGGCTTGATTTTTTTTTTACAGTGAAAATTGTTTTATCAAAGCTGTAATAAATTGTACAGTAATAAAGGAATATATTTTTATAAAAATTTCAATAAAGAATCCAAAAACGATATGGCAGTTGTTTCCTTTGCAACAAAACAGTTGTTTAAAAATCTTTGACTTGGGTGTCAGCGTTTTCATACATAAATATTGTCTTATTTCTTTTAAATGTGACTTATTGTACAGATGACAAAGGATAAATGGAGTCATCCATACAATATGTCACATTTCTGTATGAAGATACTGACACTGAGCATGGTAAATTAAACAAATAATAACAACTTTGAAATTAAGACTTAGATATTTTCTGTGCAGCTTTTCCCAGATATTTTCTGTGCCGCTTTTCCCTTTGAATGACACAATTCTGTTTGTACTTGCCAGGTTTAAAGCTTCAGAGAAGTTTAAAATAGCTTCATGATGTATTTACAGTGAGATCTAGGATTCATATTCTAGGCTCAGACCTATTCTAAGTTTCAGTGTTTTTGTGGATCATCTCTGTATAATATCTAAGAGGTTTACAGAATAGCTTAGCATATGGGACAAGTCATTCGAAGGTAAAAATCATTGCTTAAAGTAAGCATTGTATTGTATGAATTGCTTTCTTGGTGAAATCCTTATTGGAATCTAATTTTTTTCTTTTTAATCTTTCAATCTGACATTATTAATTTTTGTTTTCTTTCAATGTGATCTTTCTTCAGGCTTCAAGAAGTGGGTATCAGACCACAAGACTTTCTTGGTATACCTATCACAGACTATGCAAGATGGGATGATAGATCAATAACTACTGCTCCAGAAATGAATACCATTGACAGATTTCCAGACCTGGATGAGCTTCCTCCAGAAATAAGTAAAATAGTTTCACAAAAATATTACCAATTCATTTTATTTAATGGTTTGGGTGTGTTTGAAAAAATTAGGATGGCATATTTTTGTGTGGTCCAATTATTTTGCTTAATTAACTTTTGCTTTTGTTATGTCACAATACTTAGCTGTGTGTTGAACCAAAGCATTCTTTAGAAGATAATTTCCACTTACAGTTAATATGGCAAGCTGTCTCCATAAAGATCAATCACTGACTATGTCTGCGGCATCTTCCCAGTCTAGTAGAACTAGACTATTTTTTTAAAATCAATTTCTATAAATCCTATAATCTATATTTCAAACTTTTCAAATAAACACTTGTAGAATTATTATATTCTTAAAAGTCTAGTAGACTTAGATCTAAATTCTATAGATCTAAAATTAAAAGATGTGCCACCATTTATCCAGCATAAGTGAGTCACACTATAGCGTCTGTGCACGTTTGTACACATAACTTTTTAAAAAATTACCACAATATAATTATCTTTTTATATTTGAAATAGAAACTAATCAGTTATATCTTAATTACAATATTCAATATGATTTATATGCAAGAAAATAATTTTAATAAGAAAATTAAATATTTGATGTACTAAATACATTTTGAAATTTAAAAAAATATTAGTTACCTTTCTGTGTAAAATAAATTTATATGCAGTGTTTAAGAAATTTTTCTACAACTTTTCATATTAAAAAAAAAAGGTTTTAAAGTCATGTGTACATATTTACACACTGTTTACAAAGGGGATAGGGGTAAATCATTCAAACTTTATAATAGCAGTAACACATTAAAACATTGTAACAGTTGTAAAGCATTCAAACTTTTTAATAACAGTAAAACATTAAAACTTTTTAATAACAGTGAAATATTCAAACCGATTAATAGCTGTTAAAAATTCAAAATTTTTAATAATAGTGAAATATTTAACACTTATAACAGCAGTGAAACATGGCCGTTATATATGTAATCATACTCCTTTAACCTGAAGTCATAAAATTACTTTTATTTTGGTAAAGGTTTGAGATACAATAGCAAAAATAAGCGCAAAGCTGTGAAGAAAACCACTATTTATTGCTCCCTCCTTTCTTGCTGTTTCTTTAGTATGCTATTTCATTGGTTAAAAAAATATTGTTATATTATTATCTCTGTATTTTAGCTGTTTCATGGGTATTTGTGGTTCTGGGGGATGAAGTAGTGCCTTTAGATGAGCAATACATTTTTTTTCTTTTACTCTTCACCATCAACATTGTATGACTATTTCAGTGGAAATGTACACTAACAGAAACATTAGGCAATAGGAATGGTTATGTATAATCTTGTGGGGAGAATCTAGAAAGACTTATAATTTATAGCGCAGATACTTAAATAGGTATAGCGCCCTAATTTGTGGAAATTCATTTATCCCATCTGGGCTTGGAATGGAATATCTGCAACATTATATTATTAACTTTAATTCTTTGTAGCTCCTTTGTTCACCCCTGCAGCAGTATAGCTTTGTTTTTGAGTCTTTGTAGCTCCTTCTCACTTATAGTTTTGAATTTAGCTAATTTTGTGATACATACCCTAGTGATAGCATTGAAATATTAGGCCTTGACATTTGATAAAAAGTGATAACTTAAATGTAGGCCCTTCCCATAATGAAATATGTAAAATATGATTGTTTTGATGACACTGTATTCTAATGTATCTTTTCAGGTTTAGAAGTACTTTCACATCTAGATGCAACTGACTTGTGTCTTGCCTCCTGTGTCTGGTCACATTTAGCCAATGATGAATTCTTATGGCAAGGGTAGGACAAGTTTGTTTCAATTTAAGTAGTTAACACTAGCAACAGGATACCATTTGTTTGATATAGTCACTTTGGAAGGGTAAAGGGCTGCGGCTATGTTTTCCTGTATGCTTTTTATTGCGCCATACCAAAATCATATTTTTAAAATAATTATTTTATCAATAGTAGATTTAATGATCGTGATATATTTTCATATTTCATACCACCAAAATATTTGTATATTCCCTTGATGAAGATAATTATTTCTTCTTTTTTTTTTTTAATTTACACACTATAGTTTGCACATGTGTAGGGGCTCTAGATAGAGTCCCCTTTCCATTCTACTGTAATTTAGTCATCTGCACATTTTTTTTACCAAAAGTTATAAAATCATAGATAACTGTCTCAGAGAGGCAATGAATGGGCCCAAGTGAATTTCAGGTGTTGATTGCTTCTCCTTAAATGGGGCAGACTCTGCTGTGACTAAACTGAAAACAAATAAATTCTGAAGCGAATCTTGGGCAGATTCCTAACACATTCATTGTTAGCAATAGTCCTTAGCTCTGCTTGCTGACATTTCTGTGTGTTCATTTCCTTGGGTCTTATATACATTTATAAAAAAATAAGAAATTTTAACCAGATATTACCTGTCTTGTACTTCGTACAACTATACTTTTTGCATGTTCAAAATGACAAGTGTCCAGTTTTGATTTTCATAGTTTTCGGTATGCAAATTTTTAATATCTGAAAATGCTACTACTTTTTAAAAATAATTTTCGACAGTCAATCACTTTGTTTGTTTATATATATGAAAGGATTTGGAAGTTCGACACCTGACTCGAGTAGAGTTGTGTTTACTGAGCGCCTAAAGTTAGCACGGAAAACCTTCTCCCAGATACCCCTTCCCACCACTGGTCCACAAATCAGATTGGACCATAGCGCTTTGAACATGCTATATGCATGAAAGTAGTGCTATATATAAACTATAATAATATTAAATTGTTGTCTATTTCCATCTTTTTTTTTTTTTTTTTTTTTGAGTAAACATGATCAAAATAAAGAAAATTTTATAATACTTTTAAAAAAAAAGATTATTTTTTTTAACATTGTAAAGTGCGGATAATGACTGAAAGTAATGGCCAAAAAAAAAAGAAGATAGAAAGCATATCTAAGTTGTGATGATTAATTGTGGAATGGAATGTCCCTGATGGGAGTTCACAAAAGAAACAAACCAAAGAAATTTCAGCATTAAGAGATACTAGAATTCATGAGGGAACGTGCAAGATGTTCCATTTACAAAGCAAAAAAAAATACCTGTCAAAATAGTTAACATATAGCAACTATTTAAAACTAATCTCTATCTTGTTGTTGTCTACAGATTATGCAGAAGCTGTTGGGGAAGTGTCACAATCTACAATAGGACCAGGCAAGATGATTTTTCCTTCAAGCAACTGTTTATGTTACTTGATGAGGCCAGCCTTACATTTAACACAGACCCATTTGCAGTAAGTTATGAGTTTTAACGGAACTACTTGCTTTTATTATGTTTCTATCATTTCCATCTTACAAGAGATAAGAATAAAGCTCCTCTGGGAGAACTGACTGATATACACTCAAGATTTTTATTTTTAGTTATCCTTCCAGCAAACTATTACAAGCCCATATTATGTGTTAAATTCTGTGATAGAACTATAGCGAATCACTTAGGCCAGCGCTTCTCAAATTGTGAGGGCGCGCACCCCCCACCCCCCAGGGGGATTAGAAAGTCCTCTCTAGGGGAGCACGATGTCCTGGCAGCTAATTCCACAAATTTATTTTTCAGTTGACCAAAAAAAAAAAATGTATTTTCATTGTAGTTATCAAGCCATGTTAAAGTGATTATTATTGGTCAATCTTGCTTCTGGAAAAGGATGAGCTTTAGGGCGAGAGAGTGAGGTCGACATGTTGCGCGAATCCTCCTCACTTTAATCAAAATTTTCAGTGCAAGTCACTTAGTCATCCTCCCCAAGTGGTCATCTGAGATGAACTCCAATTGGTGACAAGGCAGGGAGACCTAGGTCTCCCGTAGTGCCTTGGTAAGGAACTCTGCTGTTTGGCGTAGTGCCTCGTAGCTTCCATACAAATTTAGTAAACCACTAGATACGTCCTCCCGCAGCTCGCGCAGCTGCGGACACTCTTGCAAGACGTGCGCCACCGTCTCTTCTGATTCCCCGCAGTGTCGGCAACGGGCATCAAAATTTGGCCGGAACCGGGTGAAGTACGCACCTATGGGGCAGTGTCCCTTACGCCACTGCGCTATTGTTGTTTGTTCCGACCTTTTTAGCCTCCACCACGGGTCCTCTCGATTTGGGCGGCGCATGTGCTGCCAGACTCCCCTGGCAGTGTTGGAGTCATCCCAGGATTTCAACCACTTTTCATGTACCCACTCTCATATTACTGTCGTTGCCTGTTCCACCAATTTGGACTTTCCCCCTAAGCCAGCCATGGCTTGGAGGCAGGACTGGGAATCGGTAACCATTACAACGGTTATCTTTTCGCGCAGTTTTTGGAGCACTTGATTTAGGGTATTCGTAATTGCCGTTAATTCTGCATCAAAGCTACATGCGGCGAGGCCGCATGTGCCTGACAGCTTTTCTGGGTCCAGGTCTTGGTAACAGATATAGGCCCCATACCCAGCTCTTACGGGGTCCTTCATGACCTGACCCGTCTGTGTAACGTATATGGCATCGGCCGGGTAGGTCTTTAGTGTTTCCAATGCCATTTTCCTTAGTAGGTCCGGGTGTGTGTGTCTTTTTGTGGCCCCCTCCAACCCATGTATAGTGAAATTTATGGGAGGGATGGGCTGTCTCCTCCAGGGTGGGCACGTGCTTATCCGTTTAATTGGGACCCAGTCAGTGGAGAGGCCAGCTTGTGCACTCAAATTTGTAGCGCAGTGCATAAATGATGTCCGTTTTATCCTATGTTTTTCTCTCCAATGACTGACTAAAGTGTGGGTCGGTAGCCCTGGTTCGCCCTTTTTGTAGCGTTCCAGGGCAGTTAGCACGGCGCGCTCTCTCCTCAGGCTGAGAGGAGCCACGTTGGACATAATTTCTGCAGCGGAAGTTGGGCTCGTTCTATAGGTGCCGCAAATGAATCGGAGAGCCTGGGCCTGTACACGATCGAGTGATTCGAGGGCCATCTTGCTTGCGTACACCTGCACGGGCAGGCTGTACTCGATTTGGGACCTGACAGCCCCTGTGTACAGTGTGCGGAGCGTGTCAGCTCGGGCGCCCCACTTGGTACTGGCTAGCTTTCTGAGTAACCCCAACTTCTCCGAGGCCTTTCGTTCAACATCCTGGATGTGCAAGTGCATTGAGAGCTTCCTATCTAGTGTGACTCCTAGATATTTTGGCGTGTTTTCACGTTGGAGTCGCAGCCCACCGAGTTGGAGCTCGAATGGGGCCCCAAGAATGTCGATTCCCAGGCTGAACAGGCTCCAGGTCGTTTTGGCAACGTTTATCTGAATCTGCCATTTTGAACAATACGAGGAGATGGTTTGGAGGTCGGCTTGTAATGCTGCCTGAAGTTGGTCAGCTTTCTTCCCGGTTGACCAGAGGACAATATCGTCAGCATATAGCAATTTGCGACACCGGAGTGAGCTGGGCAAATCATTAAGATAGGCCATGAAAAGGATACATGAGAGGGCGGATCCCTGGGGTAACCCTCTTATTGGGGTGTTTTCCCCACTTAGAGAGTACTGGAACTGTGTTCGTGTTTTCCTCTCCGTTAGGAACTGTTTTATCCAGTTGTAGGTCCGCCCGCGTACGCCCATGGCTCTAAGCTTAAGATAGAGGCCTTGCTTCCCCACCCGGTCATATGCCTGTTTTAGGTCAATAAAAACCTCATATGTGCTCTCGGACCTCATCATCAGTCCACAATGGACGAACTATGCTGATTATTATTGACTTTCTTGTAATAGAATAATTTTCTAGGACCTTAAGATGTTTTATTAGAATATCTTAACCATATCTTTTATAACTGCAAACCATTCTGAAATTATGTTACTAGCTATCCACAGCTCAACCTTATAAGTATTCTTCCTTTATCTGCATTTGGTCTAAACTGGTATATCCCAAAGAAGAAGCTCTTCTTTTTCATTTTTTGTATGTAAGAGGTTAAAAAAAACGCACCTTTTAATGAAAAAGTGTTAGTCACAAGTTGTTAAATTTTTTTTTTTAAAGCGATTTTTAACAATTATTTTGAATCTATTAACAGGGTATCAATTATTTAACGTCTAAAAATATACTGGATGACAAGCCTTTAGAAATTGCCAAATTTCTACACACAACTAAAAGATTGTGGCCTTCTAAAAAACTGGAATTTGTACAGAAAAGGTAAGATAGAAACACAGCTTGATAATTTGATGTCATATTTGCACATGGATTTCTATTTCACAACTTAAGAAAAAACCTGCCAATCAATATGATTGTGGCTTTGTTGATAGCTTTAATGCTGCCATATAAAGACCATTTGATGGCTGCCTTATTGTGTGTTATGATGGTCCTGAGTTCAAACTCTACATGCTTCCATCCCCTGTCTTCCATCACAACATAATAGTCTTTATTTCTGAAGGTCGAAACTAATAAAACAAAACATATAAAATATTAAGGAATTAATGCTTCTTTAAAAGTGGGGCTAGCAATGTATGAATATTGTGATGATTAAATTGCACCGCTGCAGAACCTGTTACACTTATGGTTGCCTTTATGATCTGTATGGCCTTCTTGAGTCATGAATCGGCTATGGATCATCTCATAAAAAGGAGAAACTATGGCAGTTACTTCTCTTCTCTACACAGCTGATGTGTCTATAGCAAGTGCTCCTGATTTTTCTTCAAGGTTGACTCTAGAATCTTTCCCATGTTTTGGTATAGCTGTTAGGCAGCAGAGGTTTAAATTCACTTTTCCTAGTTGGGTAGCCACCAGCTCCACATCCCCGAAGCTTACTGGCTTAGTTGCCAGTTGTCAGGTGGGTTTAGTCGCTTAAGTAGGGTATGATATGATGGTCCTGTATCCCCAGCCTGAACAGAGTAACACAAGAACCTAAAGGTAATGGCATGTAAAATACGAACATCGAATAACAGTTATTCAACTGAACAGTTAGTGAATAACAACAGTTATCAATATGAACAATATTTAATAATAATTAATTTTAAGTTATCAACATATTTACATATACATCACTATCATTGAAGTCAGCATTGAATTAATAATTAGTCTAATATCACGCCAATAAGTTTCCATAACACACCTTCACGCTCACACTCCATCTCGGCGCCCAACGTAACCTCAACTCCCTACACCTCAACAACAATAGTTACTGCACAACTCCAAGGGCGGAAAGGCGACACACTTTCCCATAGCCCAAAGCCTAACACCCTGAAACGACAAGAAAACCTAGATCTAGCGATGCCGCTACAAGAAAGAACTTTTCAATAGCGACACCCGTACCGAAAGATCAGCCTACTTAATAAAACTATGTACTTACGTACCCTTACAAGGGGAAAACAAACAACCAGCTACCTAGCTCACAAAAGAAGCTCTCTCTCTTGCGGGAACTAAGGATGACGTAAACACACACACACACACAATATTCTAGGCAACAAAACGCACTTAAAAGAAACTACTTCCTATACGCTAAAACACCAATATTAAATGCAAAGAAAACTTCAGGCGCGCACGACACCAGTTACTCACCTTTGCACCTTTTCCTGTCAGTTCTTCTGGATTCATTATCTGAACCACACATGAAGGCCAGGAGTTGGACCAGTTGTCCAAGCTATTTGAGAGGCATACCATTGGAAGCATTTTATAGGAAGTGAAGTGCTTATTTCCATTACAATTTTGGGCAATAACTTTAATGAGCCTGCCTTTATAATAGTCTCATACTTAGAAAGATCGCATTATAAATGAAAGATAGACAAATTTATTGAAAAAAAAAGGACCTCTAGGTATTTCTGAACACTTGCTGCACAGAATTCTTCATACAGTCTGGCCACACATCATTTCAACAGCAACCTACTACAAAAAGCAAGCCAAATACCATTTGAATAAGGCATGGCTTTGTGCAAGTTGTTGACTAGAACATTAAACACACACTTAAGTCAAACCTGTAAGAAAAATAGGTTGTCCCATAAGCACTTGGCAACATGTCTGTGTCAACCTCTACCCTCCCACAGAATTACACATAGCCTTCTTGAAGCTACAAGTTTCTACACAGTAAATTAAAGAAAGGAAAATAATAAGTTTCAAGTTCATTCTTGAACTTTCAGTTTGAAAAAGCTACATGTAGAGGATATAAGCTTGTTTCAGGGTCCAAAAAAGTTTATAAGTTCCAAGCTTTATGTCCAATCTACTAATGTGACTTTATTATTGAATTTGGATTATAAGGTGTATTTAGTTCCGCACCGAATGCAGCATATTTATCATATGGCACTTGCTCTTCCATAAAAAATGAAAGAGATGGTTGCTACTGAGCTGCTCTATGCAGAAGATTCAGCCCTTCTTGCACATGCCACACAGGAGCTTCAACTTGCCATCCATGAATTTTCTGAGGCTGCTGCCTGTTTGGTCTGTCCATCAACCTCAACAAAAAAAATTTAAAAAATTAGGTCATGCTTCAGTAGTCCCTAATCAGAACAACCCAGCTCTACAAATCAATGTAAATAGCCATCATCTTAATGTTGTTGACCTCTTGACCTACCTGGGAAGTCATACTGGGCAGAGAAATAGACAAGCATCTTGTAAAGGCCAACAGTGACCCAAACTCAGAGACTGTCAGAATAGATCTCTTCACCTAGCAAAATAATTACTGTTTATAAAATAGTGTTTTTACCACCCTTTTATTTGGCCCTGAGACCTGGATGCTCTATCAAAGGCATTTAAGGCATCTGGAATGCTTCTATCAAAGCTTCCTTCGCTCCATAAAGGGCATATGCTGGCAAGACTACTTTTCAAATAACTATGTTCTCTTGAGGTTGGTGTGGACAGTATAGAAGCACTGCTTACCATTTGACAACTGCACTGGTTTGGATACTTATTCCACATGGGGGACGATCACATGCCAAAAGCAATATTTTTTTGGCACGCTTAAAGGAGGATGGAGTAACAGAGGTGCCCCCATAAGCGCTACAAAGATCAACTTAGTTGCCATTTCACCCTCACTGGCATAGAGGAAAATAGCTGGCAGCAGATGGCCTCTGAAAGAAAATGCTTTCGCAAAGGCAGTGAGAACACATTAGAGACCCAAAGAAAAGCCCTTATTGAAGACAGATGCAGAAGACAAAAAGGAAAATTAAATAGACTGCTGGTGGACAATGTTTTTGTCTGCATAAGATGAGGAAAAATATGCAGGTCACAACTGGGTGTGGATAGTCATGTGAAACACTGCATTCATCCTTAATATTCAATATAGAATCACTTTTCACATCACTAACTTTGTAACATTATTTGAAGAAGTTAAAATTCTGAATACATTTTTTTAAAATGTTCATTTATCCAATTGTTTTAGTAAATGATGTTTTGTTGACTATACCAATTTTAAGACCAGATGTATTGGAAAGATTAGTCCAGCTCCAGAACTTTCAGAACCAGTTTCTACCCAATGCTCTGCGCAAATTTTTCAAAGAAGTGTCAGCTCCAAGAGAAAGAGGAGACACTCTGACTTTTATGATAGAGAATTTCTCACAGAGGTTTTGTGCCTGCAACCCAAAACTTGGGCTTAGCAAAGGTGAGATAGTGTTATTACTTGTTTTGTTTGATGTAAACTTTAAATCATAAGAAAGACATAATCACTGGTAGACATAAAATCTGTTTCTCGCCCTTTTATCCCCCAAAAAGAAAAAAAAAGCAACTAAAGGATTTTATGTTTGGGTACATAGAAAAACACACAAGTAAAGTTTAAAGTTCTTTATGCCTGGGATATAGTTGTTATGCCGACCACATGTTGTCTTCAAACTATTCCTTTCAGAAATATATGAACCAAACTTATCTGCTTAATATGTAAATGTTGATATAACAAAAAAATTTTTAACTCATTAGGAACATAAGATGGAATGGCCTAGGCTCTTCTACTGTGATTTCAACCTACAACCCTGATAATTTATATTGTTATGGAATAAAAAACTGTCTCAGTTTTAGTTAACCCTGCCACATCCATGTTGTTTCATTTTTTTTAAAGGCTATATCAACTTACTCTCTCTGTCTATATGTATGGTAAAAAGTTTTAACACTCTATTTCTCCCACACCCAATCTCAGATTAAGCTGAAATTTTTGCACTATTATTTCTTTACCTAACAACACAAGAATCAATAAAAAAAATAGTAGTTATAAAACTATTGGTAATTAATTATTTTGTTTGGTATCTTAAACAAGGGAAAGAAATCATACTTGACATTTGTGGTGGTATAAATTGAATTAGTCCCTCTAAGGCAGTGTTTCTCAAACTGTGTGCCGCGGCACACTAGTGTGCCGCCGAAGATTTGCAGGTGTGCCGCGGGAGTTTTCAGAACGCCACACGTGCAGTGTTACACAGGTCTGCCTACTATAAAATGTTTATTTTACGTTGCGATGACATCCCCACTTGCAACGACCAGTAATAGTAGCCTTAGCAGACGCACAGCAGTTCTTAAATTGGTAACGATAATAATAAGCGATGTGTTTCATGTAAATTTTTTAGGTGTATGCTAATAATAACAAATTATTACTAAGCATTATTCATTGTTATCCATTGAGAAATACGTTAGTAAGAATGAAACTGCGAAAGTGTTCAATGAAAAGCAAGGAACCAAACGAAGGTACAAAGAAGATACCATCGGATATGGTTTCATATCTTCTGGACCTGAAGATGCTCCATTGCTATTCTGTCTGATCTGCAATGCAACTCTATCGAATGAGGCGCTTGTTGAAGAGATAGTTGGAAACAAAACACCCAGCTGTAAAAGCGCAACCGAAGGAATACTTTGAAAGCATCAGGGCTCAACAAAATAAACAAGCTAAGAAACTTACGAACTACCTAAAGCTGCCAGAAAAGTGATTGATTGCATTTATAAGGTTGCTCAGTTATTAGCAAAACGCAAGAAAGCAAACACAGAGGCTGAATCAGTCATTGCACCAGTTTTAGCAATAGTTGCTGAAAAATCCATGGACCCGATGCCGCCGAAAAAGTTAAAAAAGTTCCTTTGTCAAAGGATACTATCTCGCGCAGACTTATCGTCAGATTTACAAGATCAAATCTGCGAACACTTCAACGTGACTGATGATGAAGTGTCTCTGCTGTTGTCTATTAAAGTTGATGAATCCACTGACGTTAGCGGCAAAGCCCAGCAGCTAGCTTTTATTCGGTTCATAAAGGATGAAAAATGTGTCAACGAATTCTTTTTTTTTGCAAAGACCTACCAACTACGACCAAAGGCGAAGATATTTTCAAAGTGGTGAACGAAAACATTTTGCTATTCAAATTACAGTGGAGAAAGTGTGTCGGCGTTTGCACCTATGGCTGTCCTTCCATGCAGGGAAATAGAAAGGGATTAGTCACTCTTGTGCGTCAAGAAAATCCAAATGTATTAGTTGTTCTCTGCATGATCCACAGAGAAGCTCTTGCCTTCAAATCTTTGCTGAAAGATTTGATGTCTGCTCTGGATCAAGTGATTGAAGTTGTAAACTTCATCAAATCTCGACCGCTTGCATCCCGACTTTTCTCAGAGCTTTGTGAAGCGATGGATTCAGACTACAAATGTCTCCTGTATCACACCAACGTTCGTTGGCTCTCCAGAGTAAAAGTGTTAAAGCCTGTCGTCCAACTCAAGGCTGAGCTGATTTCATTCTTGGAGGCTGAAAAAAAAAAGACTTTGGATTTTCTATTCTTGACGAGATCTGGTGGGTTAAAGTGACATTTCTCTCTGATTTATTTGACAAATTAAATTTATTGAATTTAAGTCTTAAAGGACCATTGAAAACCATCATCACTGCATCCTCAAAATTGAAAGTCATTTGATGAAAAATTGTCTTTGTGGCAAAGTAAGATTTCGAAAGGAGTTCTCGACTGCTTTCCTACTTACAATGAATGTGCTACAAATAAAGAAATCCCCCCCCCCCCCCCCCGAAATTATGGCCACTTTGACACACCTGCAGTCAGCAGTTTGAAATAATAAGTATGGATGGGTCAGCTCTCCATTTGGAAACAATGAAGCTACAAATCTTACAAAAAGAAGAAGAAGAGCAGCTCATTGATTTAAAAAATGATGCAGTTCTAAAGTCAAATTTTTGGGAAAACAGACTGTTGCTCTTCGTGGTGTGCTGCGAAATTTTTGTAGTTTTTTTTACTGTGCCGGCAGACAAAAAAGTTTGAGAAACACTGCTCTAAGGAGTCTTGAGCCTTGAATGCACATTTTTTAAAAATGCATTTAAAAAACGATCATGTAATCATTCACCAAGATGCCCCCTTCTTCCCTTCCCCTATCACAACTGGTCCAGGCAAGTAAAAGGATCATAGTGCATTGAAAAAGCTAAAACCTACACAAAAATAATTGGTAAAACTATTTCTAATTGGCAGTAAGCTGGTATGTATCTTTTATGACTTGTGACTTTGTGTCTTGTGACTTTGTGTCTTCATTTTTCTTTTCTACTTCTTCTGTATCATTTGACATATCTAAATCTTCTTCTGATTCAATTCTCATTACAATTCAAAAACAAAATTATAATTTGTTTGAATCAGAATTGTACTACTTGTTAAATGAATGTATAGAACATTTGAAGGGTGAAGTGGAATGGTGTTGCATTGCACAGATTTATTAGGTGTAGGTTAATCATTTATATTATTACACATCTGATCCAAACTTAATATAAGCTTTGTTTTTTTTTAATTTAATTATTCTTGTTTAATTTTAGGTTAAGTGTAATTGTGTATGTTTTATTTTTCTTTGAATTCCCACTTTTCAAGATGCTGTGTTTGTGCTCTGCTTCTCCCTCATAATGCTCTCCGTTGACCTGTGCAGCCCTCATGTGAAAAACAAGATGTCTAAGCGTGAGTTCATCAAGAACACTTGCCAGGCAGTTTCTGAACTCAGCCGAGATCTGGCAGGGCACATGTACGACAACATCTACCTAGCTGGCCATGTTGCCCCAAAGGACTTTTCCAATTCTTGATGCGAATAGCTTGATAACAACTGTTTTAGACAAATTTAAAACAAAAAGCTATTGTGATGATTTTCTGCCGTACTTGAAAAGAAGCTTTTCAGGTTTTTGTTTTAGTCTTGATAAGCATCAGTTGTTAACTTGTACATTTTTTAAAACAATTTTTTTTTTACAAATTAAATAATAAAAGAAATGATAAAAAAATAATTTAATGTTGAAATGAGTGATATTTATTTATTAATTTTTTTTACCATTGAAATTTTACATTGATGATTGACCCTAAAATAATTATTTATATTTATTTTTTTATATCTCTATTTATTGTCTAAGTGACTGTTGTGATTAATATTGGGTTGTTATGATGATGTCACATTACTGCAGTGATAAATGGCATCATTTGAGGCTTATGCTTTTAAAGTACTAGTTACCCTGATTACTTAATGAAGTGATATTTACTTGACCCTAGTCTATTCAGTGTTAACTTCATTTTTGTGCAGCTCTCCACTGATGGGAGTTTGCCAGGTTTAAATAACTTAAGTAAACATATCTATCTACTCTTAAACTAAACTGCAAATAAAATAAAAAAAATAAATAAAATAATAAATATCTCTTTTGTCATTGTAGTTTTGCTGGTCAGGATGGTCCAGACTTCCCCCTTCCCTTTGTTTCATTTTTCCTACTAGTATCATCCTTGGTTTTCTAATGACAGGAACTTAATATCTTATCTAGTAACAAACAAAAAAAAAAAGAAAAGGAGTGGGTCAAGGTAAACCAGCTATACTTGAAATTGACTCACTGTCAACTAAAGTCAGCTCTGCCTTTATGTATCCCTCCACTACTTCCATGTTACACATGTTAATCTTGCTAACAAAGCAGTTGTATACTTATACATGTACATTTTGCTTTTATTTTGTTTCTGCCATACATACTTTGAGCCTTAGATTTTATTTTCCTGATATGGTGCCTGATACATTCCTGACGCCATACGTAGCCATGTTATCAAAATGTATTTATTGTGATGATTAGAAGAAAAATCTTTTAATTGCAATGTGTAGATGGATTTTTTAAAGCAAGTTTACAGTTTATGTGGATATTTCTTTTACATACAGAAACTATAGGCACATGAATTTTTAAATAATCAGTGTAAGGCTTAATTACTTATAAAAAATATTTCCCTCCTTTTCTGTATCAAAGTTTTTTAATAAAACTTCTTTCTGTTACATCTTTTTAGCTGGCATGAATCTGAGTAAAGTTCAATTGAGAGTTGAATGTTTAGGTTTATCAAAGGTTCTAAACTGTTAAACATAATGGGTCTGAAAATCAAAGAAATGGTTATCTAATTGTTTAAGTACTTACAATTCAAAAACAAAATTATAATTTGTTTGAATCAGAATTGTACTACTTGTTAAATGAATGTATAGAACATTTGAAGGGTGAAGTGGAATGGTGTGGCATGGTTTTTAAAAATCTCTACTAGTGCCATTGTTCTATTCAATTGTACAATCTCATGTGTGTTCCAGTTGTAAATAGAGTGTGCCATGGTCAAGCTGAACAACATTCAGCTGGAGGAAATGAGGTAGAAAATACTTTCAAGTCTATTACAAATAAAATTAGGCAATCATTTGGCTAAATTGTTAAAAATGTCATTGTACAAGGCAGGCTGTGTTATTGATGAGTGCCAGGATTTTGCTCCACAACGTATGAAATTTAGTTCTATTTTCTGGTCTTTTTATGTTGTCTTAAGCTTTAAATTTGAACTTATCAATTCTACTTGTTTTTCCAAGGCCTTCATTGAAAAAATGAGACTATTTTAATTTCCATTCTCATCTTTTCTCTGTGTTAGATATTAATGTTTAAGCTCATTTCTTGATATATTTTATCCATTTTAAACTTTATGAAGTAATTTTAAATTACTGTTTTAGTGAATGGTACATTAATTTTTTTTTCCCAGTTGATTAAAAAGTTTTCTTTTAAAGACAAAAAAATGATGTTTCCAGTAAGAAAATAAAAACTTTGCAACACTTTTAGTAGAAATCTCTGTTTATAAAACCTAAGTCAGCACACGGTCTAAAGTAAAAGTGTCTGCAAGTCTTATGAGAACACATTATGTGATGAGTCTGAACCATTCCAATCAAATATTCTGTGGTGTCTGAGTATGTAGCAGTGGTATGAAAATGTTTCACCATTTCTCTCATGTCTGTTGTTGGGCTGTGTGAATAGTCATTGCTGGCTACATAAAAGTACTTAACTCATGCAAAACTGAATTTCTTTTATTCCTTTTATCCAGTTATCTATTTGTGTAACCCTTCATATAAGACTAGAAAGAAATATCTTCATTTTATTGTTTTAGGTATACCTATGTTTTTACACTGTCTCTTCTTTACAGTATACATTTCATGAATGGTCATTCATTTGTTAAAGGGAGGTTAATCCTAAAAAAAACATGAGCAATACTGTTAGGTTTTATTGCCCAACCTGCAGAGAAATGTATTGATGAGTTGTGAAGTTCAGTTGCTTACATTTTTTTTTTTTTTTTTATCATTTCCAATGTTTTAGCACTAATCAAAATAATTAGGCTAATTATTCAGGAAGAACTAGAATAAACTGGAAAATTTATCGATGATCTGTTCTGACATTTTTTTTTTAATGAAATCGTATATTATAAAATCATGTATCACAACAGAAATTATGAATTCCATTTTGTGGGACATCTGTAGTAAATCTTTTATTTATAGCTGAATTACTGTTGAATATTGTTTGATTTGAGAATCACATTTTTCTGTGAAAGATCAGTAATTAGCTAACACAATACCTTCCTTCATTCCTCAGTCTTCTCAGTCAAAGTCATTTACCACATGATATGCCAACTAGAGTGTTTTGTTTCTGTCTTTACTATAAGAATGTTTTTGTTTTGGGCATCTAAAATGTGTCTTAGGTCAAGTTCATTGTTGAGCCAGCTGCTAATCCTTTTTGTCACAATTGGAAGTTTTAAAAAACCCCAAAGAAAACAGTGTATAATAAAATAGATTTGTTATTTCATTGCTGCCTGACAAATTAATTTTCTTTTTTGGATGACACTTTCTTTGGTTTTATAAATACACATCATTGCTCAGTATCAATTAATAGTTCCTTTATCTTGTATTTCTTACAACTTAGTTGAATACATATGTCTTCAAAATAATGGCGGTGATTATCTAATCAGATGTTGAGTTCAAAATGGTTTTTTTTTTTCAGATTTAAAAATGTTTTTTTTTTTTTTATGTGGTGATTACAAAAAATTTAAATAAAGATTTAGATTTCCTTGTATTTGCTTACCAAACACATACACACTCAGTTATTTATTAGTAATTTAAAACATACATTGATTTGAATTTTCCATTGAAGGTAAAAATGTGAACATTTGAAGTCTATAAAATATACACCCATACAAAATGTATGATTTCTAGTTCAAATTTTTCTTTGCAAAATCTGTACCGTTATGTTGGTTTCATATTTTAAAATTATATACGTGTATAGTTATCATGTTTTGTTTGTTAAATTTTGTTGATTAAATCAAGATCATTATACAAAATATATCAAATATATACATTGCAGGGATTTCATTTCAAGCCAATGCTAATTTGTCTTTAAAATTAAAAATACAATTACTTTAAAAATCTTTCTCTTTTTTTTTTTTATTTATTTACTTTTATTTTGGGAAATTTCTTGTATGTTCTTGCTGTACCTATAAAAGTAAAGGTAAAACTTGAGACAGACCCTAGATACACAAAGTGTAGTAGATTAGTGGGGAACACATTAGGTCCAAGAAACATGTACAACACATTAGGTCCCAGAAACATGTACAACACATTTTTGAAACTGAGCCATTTGTTCTCCATTATTTTGTACATAAGAGATTTGGTTTGCAAACATCATTCATGTTTTTTTTCTCTATCATTTTTATCAAAAGCATGTTCTTAGATGCAACCTTATAGCACTAACATGCCATCAAGATGTTGTTTGCCCATGTTATTGGACTGCAGTTGATTTTTTTCTAATGCTGTGACAAAACCTAGAACCTTTTTTTTTTAACATTTTTATATGAAAGTTCAACATTGTTGTCTGCACCTTGCTGTTCTTGTTGTCTCTGAGAGGATGAACGTGTCCAAAGACTTTTGGAGTGATACTATTTGGCTTGGTTTCTAACTGATTTTGTGTGTTGCTAACAACTTTTGGCCTATGCATGCATTGTTGATGTGCTCTAAATGTTAAGTACCTTACAGAGGGAGAAGAATGCATTGCAGTACATTGAACATGGTCACATTTATTGTTAGTTGCTGTGTGAGTCATCAGATGTGACACTTGTCCAGGTGGGTCAGACACTGAGTACAGTCTATGTATCTTGCCTGGTCCACTGTGTTTAAAGAGGGTCCTGATTTGCTTTTTTTTTTTCTTCTTCTGACAACTGGTTTTGCTTTGCTTCAACCATGCTGTTTCTGGTTCTGTATGATGTTGTCTGGCATGTTCAGCTGTTGGACTCCACTGGTTCCCAGTCATTTCATCCCCGGTCATTTCATCCCCTGGTCATTTCATCTCCTGTTCTTTTCATCATCTGATCATTTTATCTAACAAATAGTCATTGTAACATCATGAAATAAGTAATATTTAATATATTCATTTTTATTTACTTGACAAAAAGTGTAACACATTAGATAAGAATAAATTAAATGCCATTAAAAACTATAAAAATTTTACGTGTATAAATATAGAGGTCAATAAAAAAATTTTTTTTGTGTTTATCTACATCAATAAGACAGATAGGCCTATGCTATTGATTGTTAAGAAGACAATCCATCGATTCATATTGCTGAACAATCTTTGTAATTCTCTTTGCCTTTAGCACAATTTACAACTTTAATGTTAAAAAGGAATTAAAGCAAAACTTATATAGGCGACATGATATCCTGAGGATGAGTGAAGTCAGCCTTTAGTAGAAAAAATAAAACCTTATTTCAAGGCTAAAAATGACGCGCCCATTTTCAAGAGCGATTGAAAAGTAAAATAAAGTTAAAGATGGTCGTCAGGAGTTATCAGCGGCAGGATCATAAGTATTCTTATCGTTCTCATCTCTTAAATGATTTCCACTACTTCCACCACACCTTGGCCTTTAATGATAAGTTATCAGCGGCATGGTCATAAGTATTCTAATCATTCTTATCTCTCAAAAGATTTCCACTAATTCCACCACACCTTGGCCTTTGATCATTATGTCATGCGCAAGATAATATTATAATATTACATCCGCCAAATCCAATAGAAGCGCCATATCAAAAAGCATTCAGCATAATCATATTTATTTATTAGATGAAATGAGGGCTTAAAGTCAAAGCCTTAACAGCACAATTAAACAACAATGAATAAGAAAAAGTATTTAATTGGGGATGAAGTGACCGGGGATGAAATGACCAGTCACCGACTCAACTGTCTTAGTTTAGACATCTGAACTGTTTTTGAAATACCCCCTATTGTTTTGTTGAGACTAAGAGTGATGTAGACTGTCTTGTGTCTGCTGTATATGTTTATTGTTTCCACCTTAGCTTGAACTCAACGCTGGAGACAAATAGTGTTATTTACACACGTCCAGTCTGGTGTCAAAGTCTTGCTGTTTGAAATTGTTTATATTTGTTTGTCATGGTGACATTTGTGAGTTGCTTTGAATTGTTGAACACATTATCTTGTTAATATTCTTTGTTTAAATTATCTGATTTTATTTTAATACATATGTTATAATTTTATAATATCTTTTTTAAACAAGTTCTTATAATGACTTTCTATTTGTTATTTTTCTACAGTTAAAACAAAATGTCAAACTAAAAGCTAGAAATAACACAGATCTAGTAGAAATAACAGATTTAGTAGAAATAATATAGATTTTGTAGAAATAACATAGATTTAGTAGAAACAACATAGATTTAGTAGAAATAACTTAGATCTAGTTGTTTGCTAGTGATGCCGAGAACACTGGTACTGAGCCTTAACTTGTGAATTCTGTTTCTTTTAGTCAAAACAAAAATTCAAGAAACAGCAGTTAGGCTGTAATGTTTTTGAGATTTAACAAAACCATTGTCTAGCCACTGAGTGCAGCCATGACCAAACTATGTCTCATATCATTAGTTGATTAGCTTCAACAAGAGAAAAAGCATAGAAACGAATTAATCTACAATTCAATCACCATCCAAGCAGTTCTCATCAAAGTTACGCATTTTTACCCCCAAACATTTAAGATTCCAAACACTGAAGCAGACTGCATGGCCTAGGATTTGGTTGTAATGGGATTGTGTAGCCTGCGAAATGTAACACTAGTTTTACATTCCCATAAAACACTGTTCTGCCAGAAACATGATAAAATGTGGAGACCTTAAAACTTCTTCCTAAGTGAAACATACAGTCTTTGAACTTTATGCATAGGTTACAGCATTTGTCAGATTTTTTTTTTTTTAAATCTTGACACTATATCTGGTCTACTTGATTACATAGGGTGTAAGTATTTTCTTTTTCGAACTACCGTCTGTACTTTAGAAGAGAAGATCCTTTTGGTTGAGTTGTTGACCAATGTTTTGAGTTTCATAGCTTGTACTTTTTTTTTCAGTATTTTCATTTAACATTTCAAACAAAATTCTAATCTAGTTTGGAAACCAACAAAAATGAAGCCAATTCTGTGATCAAAATAAATATTTTTATTTATGACCTCATTGTGCCGTGTTCTTATCTCGGACAGGCCAAAGGTCTGTTTGACTTGTGAGAACATAGTTAATAGCGTATTGCTTGTTGCTTTTTTGTTATTTTTTTGTGGTTAGGCCTAATTGGTTTTTCATTTGTGAGTGTTTTAAAAAAACATGTGTACCTAAATCCTCTTTTTTGAGTCAGTCAATGAGGGGAAAAAAAAAAGGAACACACACAAAAAAAAACCTAGATTTCACAAACATGCTCAACTCATTTTCAATCTTGCTTAATTAAACACAGTTTCAGGAAGCATAAGTTATAGCCTGAGAATCCATGAGATCGAACACAAAGGACCTCATTCACCAATCGTAAACAAACAACATTTAGCCACGTGATTCTCTATCGCTTCTATACAAATTACGATCTAATTTTTAATACACAATGGCTACCACGTGACAGTTTTTTTTCTCTTTGTCTTATCAATATTATCACGTGACTAAATGTTGCTGCTTTCCTCCGTCCTCCCTTCGCTGCGCCACTGATATGTATTAGGACATCCATAGGAGTGCGGCAATGAGGCATTCTCTTTTCAGCTCTTTTAAACATATTTCTGGAGCAAATTAGAATGGAAACTCTAGAAAGTTTTACTTCTAGCTTGACCATAAACGTGCGGCCTATTTCTAATCTCAGTTTGCAGATGATATAGGCTTATAGACTTATAGACCTCTTTGGAGAAAATGCACACCAGGTAAAAGCTCTTACTTCATAACTGGATGCTGCAGCTTGAGCAGTTGGCATCACGCTGAACAAAGTAAAGTAACCTACGAGTTTGAGTTTAGGCACATCGTCATAATTTAGGTCAATTGAATGGCCAAACATTCGAAGTTGACTCATGTAAATACCTAGGGTAAAACATTAGAGGTTGACTCATGTCAATACCTAGGGTCAAACATTAGAGGTTGACTCATGTAAATACCTAGGGTCAAACCTTAGAAGTTGACTCATGTAAATACCTAGGGTCAAACCTTAGAAGTTGATTAAAGTAAATACCTAGGGTCAAACCTTAGAAGTTGATTCATGTAAATACCTAGGGTAAAACATTAGAGGTTGACTCATGTCAATACCTAGGGTCAAACATTACAAGTTGACTCATGTAAATACCTAGGGTCAAACATTAGAGGTTGACTCATGTAAATACCTAGGGTAAAACATTAGAGGTTGACTCATGTAAATACCTAGGGTAAAACATTAGAAGTTGATTCATGTAAATACCTAGGGTCAAACATTACAAGTTGACTCATGTCAATACCTAGGGTAAAACATTAGAGGTTGACTCATGTAAATACCTAGGGTCAAACATTAGAGGTTGACTCATGTAAATACCTAGGGTCAAACATTACAAGTTGATTCATGTAAATACCTAGGGTCAAACCTTAGAAGTTGATTCATGTAAATACCTAGGGTCAAACCTTAGTAGTTGACTCATGTCAATACCTAAAGTAAAACATTAGAGGTTGACTCATGTCAATACCTAGGGTAAAACATTAGAGGTTGACTCATGTCAATACCTAGGGTCAAACATTACAAGTTGACTCATGTAAATACCTAGGGTCAAACATTAGAGGTTGACTCATGTAAATACCTAGGGTCAAACATTACAAGTTGACTCATGTAAATACCTAGGGTCAAACATAACAAGAAAGGAGGATAAAAAACGTTTAAGCTTAGCATACGTTATCACTGTACGCGACGTTAAGGCGCCAAGAGTTTTACGGGTATTTTTAGAAATCCCTCAACTTTTTGTAATTCATATATTTTATATACGAAAAAACATGTCATAAATATTTAAAGAGAAACAAAAATCATTTTATAAAAAAAATAGACAATAGTTTTAAATATTTAACGAATAAATAGAGCGCACTATAACAAGTCAAGTGTTGAACACATGATCAATGAAGCTGCTTCCCAGTCCAGTACATTGCAGGTGACGTGAGAACTGTAGTAGGCTACATCCACCCTGCACTTCCAAGCAAGCTTTTGTTGATGTCAAATTACAGCATAGGCCAACCTGACCCTACACCCCAGTAACTACCTCCAAAACGCAAAAAATACACATAGTATTAAAACCATAATAACATGAACTATCATAATGTTGAGTACAATTTCACATTAAGTGCCTCTCTAACAGTTCTGCGTTCTCTAATTTTGTAATGGAATGGGTTGCCTGACTTAGCAGAGTTTAAATCACAGAACAACCTGCATGACTAGATTGACACATGAAAAGCGTCGGACGTAAATTATCTTATTTTTTGAAGTAACGTCTGTAATATATAAAAATACAAAAAAAAAACATGTAATAATTTATTCCTTTCAAACTTATTATGGCTGCTACAGTGCTGTTCATAGTTTTCAGACTACATACGTGTATAAATAAAATACTTAATCCTTCGCAAGCTTTCATCCAGTCTCCGATGCTCCATCAAACTTTATATATTTTGAAGAGAATTAAGCTTACACATATAATATGACACATGGGCGTACCCTGGGGGGGGGGGTGCAAACCATCAGCTGCATCAGACTAGACCTCATTGTCTGAAAGGGAAACTTTACGTAGGCCTACTACCCCAGTGCAGCCAAGGAGAAGGGAGCTGAGCTTAAAATCCACCCTCGAGGAGATTTTAAGGCTTAAACCCTCATCTTCAATAAAACAAAAAAATATATATATATAAAGCAAACTACAGTCAACAAATTAGATGAGCGTAGCCCATGGGCGTAGCCAGGGGGGGGGTTCTTGGGGTTCAACTCCCCTCCCCCGAAATGGAATTAAGTGACTGATTTTTGCTTTCATTTTGTTTATTTTAGGTGAGATTTTAATACTAAATCATCACTTACCACAGCACAGCCGAGGGGGTTTTGAGTTAAAAACCCTCTACCAGGGGGTTTTGAGTTTAAAACCCCCTACCAGGGGCTTTGAGTTTAAAACTCCCTACAGGGGGTTTTGAGTTTTAAACCCCCTACCAGAGGTTTTTGCAGTTAAATCCCCCTCTTCTATAAAACAAAACAAAAAAAAATGCAAACAACAATCCCCAAATTCCAACAGCACAGTTAAGGAAGATTTTGATTTTAAAACCCCCTCCAAAATTTACGATAAACCCCCTCTTCAATATAAAAAAAGCAAATTACACATTCAAAATTCTATGAGCGTAGCCAAATGGGTTTTGAGTTTAACCCCCCCCCCCTCCAGTTGAGGTTTGAAGCTAAAAAGTACCTCTTCAATATAAAAAAAAGCAAATTACACACTATAAAATCTATGAGCGTAGCCAAAGGGGTTTTGAGTTGATGGCTTTTTCTTTAAAGTTTAAAACCCCTCCAGATGGTTTTGAGTTTAAAATTCCCCTACAGAGCGTTTAGAGTTGAAAACCTCTCTCTTCAATATTATTTTAAAGCAAACTACAGTCACCAAATTCTATGATCGTATCTAAATGGGGGTTTAAATTAAAAAAAAAAAAAAAAAAAAATCCAGAGATTTTTTAGTTTAAAACCCCTCAACAGATGATTTGACGAAAAAACTTTCCTTTTCGATATTAAATCTAAAGCGAAATACAGGCATGTAATTCCAAGAGCGTAGTCAAGAAAAGTTACAAATTTCTACCAGTGGCTTGGGCTCCATTAATAAAGTGTGAATAGTCATCTGCCGAAATTGAAAAACATTAAATGTGGCTCAACAAAGACTGATTTTAGGAGTAAGTTATAGAGATCGGGTCTAAATCAAAGAAATCATATGCCGAACTGTGAGTCGAATCCTTAGTAAGGTTGTGACAGAGCGTCGCTTGAGGTTTTGCGGGACATGTTCTCCGACAAAATGAATTACGCAAAATAAGAGTTGCGGAATCAGCTTGCCGGAAAATGCGCCGAACGGCGCGAGAGGGTCTAAGTCAGTAAGAATAGCACATTAGGTTTTTGAAATAAAACTTTTTAATAGCAAGATAATGCACTGTAGATACCTCAGAATATGCATTTTGTTGGCTTTCAATACCAGAAATAGTGCAGCGCTGCGAGCTCCCCCAGACCCCTTGCTGGCAAGGGCGGGGAGTCTACAATAAACAATAAACGTCTTCCGAAAGGGTCAGAATGTAATAAAGATTATGTACACACACACACATATATAGGGGGAGGGGGAGGGGAGCGGGGGGAATCCCCCCCTCCCCGAAAAAAAAATCCTTGCTACGCCCATGGTGTAGCCAATAGGGGCTTTGTGGTTATCCTCCCCCTACAATACAATAACTTAAACAAAACTATAGTTACCATTTTCTACTAGTCGCTGGACTCCATTAATTATGTGCAGATTTGGTTTTTGAATTTTTTAGCGGAAGAGTAGCATGCTAATGCATTGTAGATCTCTAAGAATATTCATTTTTTAAAGCTTAAAATACCGGAAATAATGCTTGGATCAGTGGCTCCACCCTGAACCCACTGGAGGAGCTCACAGCGCTCCCCCAGACTCAGCTGCCAATGGCGGTGTGTACTGTCATTCCACTAACTAAAGGAAGAGCCTATTCTAGGGTACAAAAAAACAACAACATCCGAATCAATGAAAGTTCGGTATGTTATGAATATTAATTGCATACACACACAATCATATACATATATATGTATATACTCTTTACAGGCCTGGGAGAAGCGGGACATTAGTGACTGAAGCTCCTCTTGTGAGTGTGCCACTACCGCTGCATCGTCCGCGAATAGCATATCTTTTATGAGGGAGCCTTACAACACATGAATCAATAAAAAAAATTAACCAAATAATTAATTAATTAGTGTAATGAATTATTATTTTTTTTTTACAATGAAAAGGAAATTACATCTTACAAATTGAGAGGTTTAAATGTACAGTTATTTCCCGTTAATAAGTTTTTTTTCATATTTTGCTTGTTTTTCTTCAGACCTCCATAGCTGCTTAAGTTACAGACATACAGCTGTTGATATTGAACAAGAACTACGAGGGTACACAGCACAAACACACTTGTTATATAACTGGTGACAATACTTGAATGTGAAGGTGACACTTGGTCCTATTAGGAAACTAGGTCGTCAAAGGTCTACACCAGGCATGTCAAACACGGCGTTCGGGGGCCGCATGCGGCCCGCGACCACTTTACATGCGGCCCACTTGGCCACCTAAAAAATTATCAAAATAATGTTAAACTATTACGATGGAAAATAAGAGATGAAAAATAGTATTTGTTAAACTGAACAACGAGAGTAAGTCTGCAATGAAAGCAAGCTACATTTTGTCAAACTTAATTGCAAGCCATAGCAAATGATTTAGTGAAAGAGATTTTATGAAGGAGTGTGTCGTTAAAGCCGAAGTAATTTGTCTAGAAAAGGGGGAAAGCATTTAAAGAAATAGCGTTAACTAGGAACACTGTGGCAGATAGAATAAATGACATGTCTTTTTGTCAGTCAACTTGCGTGAACGAATAAAGAACTAAATAGTTGATTTTAAATTCTTTTCATTGGCTCTTACAGTTTCAACACGTCATAAGACCAGTTTTGGTCGCTCTCAATTTTACTCGTGCCCGTGGTTAAATCCTCGATAATTTTCAATGTTTCTGTATGACATTGGACACGAATTGGATTGTGTTCCATACTACACAGAAGTCCGCTGGCTCTCATGTCATAAAGTATTGAAGAGATTTTTTGCACTGAGTAAGGAAATTGTGTTGTTTCTGAACATGAAAGGTGAACCTGTTTAACATTTCCAAACTGACGAATGGGTTCGGGATTTGGCACTTCGCAGTTGATCTTCAAAGTAAAGACAAAATTATCATAACTGCGTTTGATCATGCCAAGTGCTTTCAAGCAAAATTACAACTGGGGATAAACAAAATATGAAGAGAAAATCTTGTTCATTTCTCAACGTGTCAGGAACTAAAAGATTTAAATAGCCTACGGCTACAACATTTGGTAAATATGTCTTACACCTGGAATCTTAGTAGATGCTTTCAATGACCGTTTTCGTGACTTCGTTTCGTTTCATACGAGCAAGAATTTTCTTTTTTTTTTAAATCTCCATTCTCATTTGATTCCGAAAATGCTGCTGGTAATGTGCAACTAGAGCTGATAGAATAGCAGTCTGAATCTTGGTTGAAAGCGAAGTATATAGAAGTGGCTGTACCAAAATTTTACTGTTATTTACCTTGAACGGTACGTTGAATTGCGGAAATTTGCAGCTAGAATTCTAGCTATGTTTGCAAGCACTGATATCTGTGAGCAGTTCTTTTCCATAATGAAAGCTACAAAAACACCTCACCGTTAGATTATCTGATCAAAATTTATCATGAGTGATGAAAGTGTCAGTGGCAAACAAACTTCAACATGACATTAATAAACTTGTATCCCAGAAAAGATGTCAACAATCAGAACAAAGAAAATAATGCCTAATCATAGTAATTTTAAATTACCAAATCGTACTACAAATTTAGCTAACTAAGGGACAAGTATGCCATTAATTATTCTATTCTATTGTATTGTTTCTAATTTAAATAAAACTAGTAGGCTGTTGTGTAACTCAGGCCATAGTAAGATTTTTATGTGGCCCATACACCTTAATGAGTTTGACATGCCTGGTCTACACGCTGTATGTGGCCAACCGACTAGTGCTATTTTCACCAAAGAGCCTTTGATTTGGTATTCTTAAAATACATAGTCCAGTTTGATTCTGTGACGGAATCCCCCAAATAATTATATCAATATGGCGTGACATCGCCTGACACTTAATGGTGTGACATCCTTTGTGAGTCAGTGCCTCTTGCCTAGGATGTAGACTGAATCTATGCACGCTTCGTGTTTTTTTTTTTTTGTTGTTGTTTGTTTGTTCGTCTGGTTGTTTTCTTTGTGCACTGAAAACACTTCACAATCTGTAAGTGGAAGTGTCTCTTTTTTGAGTGTCTAGTGAAACATAGACCTAAATTTTTGTTTCATTTGGTTTCTTTCTGTTTGAATAACCAACTGCATAGGCTAACAATAGCGACACGCTATTTCACTCGTACTGGTAAAATGGAAGTGAATATGAAATATTTCTTTCTGTTAATTGGGTTTTATTTAATTGTAAGTACATTTTCTTATCCATTAAACAATTGTGGATCGTATGAAATGGTTAGGTTCTAAATGTATTTAGTTAATCTGTAGGGCGATAGAATCCCATCACTTTGCCTGAATGCACCAAAAGTTAAATGAAACCCCTCTTTCATTTAAAATTAATCAACTGAATGAATCAATCACATGTCGATCAAAGTCTACATTGTCTCAGGCTGTTTTCGAGTTTTTGCAGAAAAGATCCAAATCTTTATTTCTGCAGTGTCACTCTATTTCTCAGAAGTTTCTTTGTACTTTGTTTAGTCAGTGTCACTCTATTTCTCAGTAGTTTCTTTGTACTTTGTTTAGGCAGTGTCACTCCATTTCTCAGTAGTTTCTTTGTACTTTGTTTAGGCAGTGTCACTCTATTTCTCAGTAGTTTCTTTGTAGCCTACTTTGTTTAGGCAGTGTCACTCTATTTCTCAGTAGTTTCTTTGTACTTTGTTTAGGCAGTGTCACTCTATTTCTAAGTAGTTTCTTTGTATATTGTTTAGGCAGTGTCACTCTATTTCTCAGTAGTTTCTTTGTACTTTGTTTAGGCAGTGTCACTCTATTTCTCAGTAGTTTCTTTGTACTTTGTTTAGGCAGTGTCACTCTATTTCTCAGTAGTTTCTTTGTACTTTGTTTAGGCAGTGTCACTCTATTTCTCAGTAGTTTCTTTGTACTTTGTTTAGGCAGTGTCACTCTATTTCTCAGTAGTTTCTTTGTACTTTGTTTAGGCAGTGTCACTCTATTTCTCAGTAGTTTCTTTGTATATTGTTTAGGCAGTGTCACTCTATTTCTCAGTAGTTTCTTTGTACTTTGTTTAGGCAGTGTCACTCTATTTCTAAGTAGTTTCTTTGTATATTGTTTAGGCAGTGTCACTCTATTTCTCAGTAGTTTCTTTGTACTTTATTTAGGCAGTGTCACTCTATTTCTCAGTAGTTTCTTTGTACTTTGTTTAGGCAGTGTCACTCTATTTCTCAGTAGTTTCTTTGTACTTTGTTTAGGCAGTGTCACTCTATTTCTCAGTAGTTTCTTTGTACTTCGTTTAGGCAGTGTCACTCTATTTCTCAGTAGTTTCTTTGTACTTTGTTTAGGCAGTGTCACTCTATTTCTCAGTAGTTTCTTTGTACTTTATTTAGGCAGTGTCACTCTATTTCTAAGTAGTTTCTTTGTACTTTGTTTAGGCAGTGTCACTCTATTTCTCAGTAGTTTCTTTGTACTTCGTTTAGGCAGTGTCACTCTATTTCTCAGTAGTTTCTTTGTACTTTGTTTAGGCAGTGTCACCATGTCACACTATTTCTCGGTAGTTTACTTTGTATATTGTTTTTGCAGCAGGGCCGGCCTTAAGGGCCTCCAGTTGATGGCGGCCTCGCATAGGACTCAAAGAATTTTTTTTTTTAAATTGCGAGACATGGATCAAATCTGAAACAAATCAGAACTCTCTGGCTCTTATTCTGTACTTTGATTCAAGTTTTGTAAACGAATGTTTAGATTTACTTGTTAGACTACATATTGCAAGACTACCATTGCAACCAATGTAACCCAGTTTCTTACTATTGGTGGAATGTCGAAAGTTTATTAGTCTGTTGATCACGAGTCCCACTAGTGCTATCGGCGCTACATGAATTTAACCTATTTGTTGATTTTGATATAGATACAGGACGGTTTATAATTCACTGCGTATTTTTCAGTCTTAAATTTTGTTTTTCTGTTTCTTTTAGGGCCATCCTATTTACTTCAACTAGGGCCTCCTTAATCGCTTCGCCCTGGGCCTCCAATTACCTAAGGCAGGCCCTGTCAGCAGTGTCACACTATTTCTCGGTAGTTTACTTTGTTAAAATTACGCAGGCCTCACTGTTTTGTACTTCATAGTTTCAGAAATGATTAAAACACAATATACATTAGACGTGTCAATGTTTTCTTCTGTCTTCTATGCGATATTATGTGACTATAACAATCTTATATTATAAAGTAGAATGTGAGGCGTATTTATGTATGTATGTGACGAATAGACATCAAAACCGCTTGACCAATCTTGATAAAACTTGGTAGGAATGTTTCTTGGGTACTAACTTAGACCGTAGTGTATGTATTGTAGCCCTAAAACAAAATTAAGACCCTCAAAAAAAAAAAAAGTTGTCCGACTCTATTAAAGCTATAGTATTTATGGATCTAGGCCATGTTTACAATGTTGAAATGAGAAAAGATAGAAAGGATTTAGATCTAGATGTAATTTTAAGAAATACACTTTGCGCAGATAGTTTTTTACTTTGACACATGAAAATACAAAAGAAGGTCCATTGATTTCATTGTGTAATAAAATTAACCTTCAAATTTGTGTTTCAAAACCATTTTTTACATAAATTATTTCCTTATATCTGTGACTACAGATTTCCTGACGAACATTCTTTCATTAGACAATGAAAAAGTAAATAGCGTAATGTTTCTTTCCAGCCCTAGATCTAAAACTCTAATTCATCTCTAAGATGATAAAACTTCACTTCGCACAGATAGTTTATTTTATACTTTAACACATGAACATACTAATTATAGTCCATTCACTTCATATTTTGATCAAATAAACATTCAAATTTAGTTTTCTAAAGCATTTTTAATAGACTACATTCGTTTACGAAAGCTGCGAAGCCGAGTTGAGATAGACCTATATTCATTCATGAATCGCGTACTAAAAATTATTTCGTTTAATTGTTCACTTTATAATCCCATTCATTTAACAAAGCTATCTCTTTTCGTTTTTAATAGATATGAATGTATCGGCTTCGGGTAAACCCATTTTCGCAAAACTAGATTATTAAACACAAACTTAGATCCGCAGGCTGCGGGTAATGTCAGGCTAGTATTTCATATAGTTAAAAAAAATCTTGATTATATTTATAGCATACAAGCTAATCATGGTTATTAGTTTTTTTTTTATTTTAATATATTCTCTGCGTATTGGTTTTAATTCTCCATTTGAAGTATATAGATTCTAGTATAGCTTTATTTTGTGCTTTATGTTGTGTCCATGCAAAGTGAAATCTAGGCCTGTATCTTTAATTGATATAAAATATTATATTTCTGTTCAGGACGAGTCTTGCTGTATGAGTATAGACGAACATATCATCCATGGCGCCACCAAGGCGGAAATGTTGGACTTTTTCCACATCATGCCTTCAGGGGAGATTAACATCATGGCAGAATACGATCTCGTCTTCTCGCTGGACCAGTACAGGGAAATATTTGAAAACGAAGGCGATGACCGCACCAAGAGGAACGCTAACAAAAACCCAAGGCGTCTGTGGCCCAACGCCACGGTTTATTTTGAAATATTGCCGACTCTGGCTTCTGCTAAAAACGTGAGTATTGTCGCTGAAGCCATTGCTGAGTGGGAGAGTGTCACGTGTTTGAGGTTTCTGCCAAATACTACCAGCCGGCACCGTATTTTGTTTAAAAATGGCTCGATGTGCTACTCCAGTGTCGGCATGCAGAACTACGAGCAGCCGATAAGTCTGAGCTCCTCTTGCTTGAGAAAAGGTGTCGTCATCCACGAGATCGGACACGCTATTGGCTGGTTTCACGAGCACACGAGGTCGGACCGAGATCAGTACATAGCCTTTAATGTGGACAAGAGACTTCAAGTCCATTTCCAGCTAACAAAAAGATCGGAGACTTACGGAATTCCTTACGACTATTTGAGCATCATGCATTACGGCGGTAAAATGTGGGGCATTGTAACAAAGGACTCAAAGTACCAAGAACTCATTGGCCAGCGGGACAGATTATCGTTCAAAGACATAAAGCTGGCCAACTTAATGTACCAGTGCAGTGAACTCGGTAAATGCCCGAAAAAGTCTTGCCCATTCAATGGTTTTGTCCTTTCTAAGAGTTACAACGGCCAACCGAGCTGCCAATGTTGGTGTGAATCTCTTGATGTCAACCAGCCGTTGGTTCTTTGTTCATCTATAGATAAGGAGGCGCCCCAGCCGATTCCGTTGTCTACTCCATCTCTGGCTGACCTCCCTTGCCACGACTTGAGGTACGACTGCCTGGACATGAAATCCAGAGGACAATGTAAGTTCCAGTTGGAGCTCATGATAGAGTTCTGTCCCTTGACTTGCGGCTTCTGTGGTAAGGGAAAGAACTTGTGCATGGACTACGAGAAATCTTGTAAGGTCTTGGCAGCGTCGGGCCGCTGCGCGGACAGTGGGCTCAAAGAAGTCATGACGATGCTGTGTCCAGCCTCGTGTGGTCTCTGTAAGGACATGTCAGACCCTTGTACTATTGTTCAAGATATGATGGGCTCGTCACGTTCACCCGAAACATCATCAGCCTTTCAATACATCACGCCATTATTTATTACTTTCTATTTCGTTATTGGTAAACTAAAACTAACAACTTTGTAAAGGAAACATTTCAAGAACAAATATATCCTGTCATTCATTTTATTAATGTATGATACACGTGCAAAGCCCAAGCTGTGTAGATGCAAACTGTTCGTTCTTGCATTCAAAGATATTTCAATGGATTTCTAATGCAGCAGTCTAGTACGAGGCTCCAACAGAAAATGGGATCTCTTCCGAAGCAGGACGTTTCGGCGCAGTCGCTTTGGCGCGGCCGTTTTTTCACTTGACTGCTCCAACTGCCATTTGATTCTCTACCTAATAGTAAAATTCTTTTATTGTCCTTTTCTCTCGAGTCAAACAAAAGAAAAATCTCTTTCATCTCAGGTGAAATTATATAGTTCTGGTATTCTAATGGAATAGTCAAAGTCAAATATGTCCAGAAGATAGGGGGCGGGATTGGTGTCGCAGGCAATGACCAGTCAGAAGGAGATGATTCGCTTGACGCCAACAACAAGTGCTTAGTGCTAGTATTGTCTTCATTTGTTTGACTTTACCTACGCCAAGAGGAGATGTGTCCCCCAAATCACCTGTGCTAATATTATATGATATTACGTCATTGTTTGTTGTTTATGTTTTGTGCGATAGCAAAAGGATTGAACGGAAATAAAATGATAGTTTTTCTATGTCTACTTTGATCATCACAGTCTCATTATTATTATTACTACTATCTATTAATGTCTACAGTATGTTAATGTTATATATTTATCTGTAGCAACAGAACATGGTGTCAGATTTCTCAAAATATATATTTTAAAAGTATCTTTGCTTGTTCGGATATCAAACTGATGTCAATTCATTTTTTTAAAAATGTCTTTTGGAAAGAAATTGAAGAATATCACTCAGCTTAGAAGAAATCATATATAGTTAAAGGGGAGGGGAAGCATGTCAATACTATTCAGGAATCTGACTTATTATATATTCATGAAATATGCAAAACCTTTATAAAAAAATAAAAAGAAATTCACTGGTTGGTGTTAGAATTCATACTATACATAGAATATTATAGTAGAGTGAAATAAACATTGTTATACAAGCTACACGTTTATTAAATTATCGTCAAATTATCTCGCGCGCGCGCCAAAACGTCTAGCGCCCAAACGTCTGCTCCAAAACGTCACGCACCGGATCCCTTCACCTTTATTTATGTATTCTTATTAATGAAAATTATGTGTCAAAGCCAGGTGTTAGTGTATTAGTTTTGCTACTTGGTTATGGCACCCTAGGTAGGAAAATTCTGATAATGCTGAACATCCTGCTATTATGTGTTTAGTTAACTCACCCACATATCCACACTTTCAGCATTTGTCAACAATATTGAGTTTTAGGATATGCTTCTTGTAATTTTTTTTATCATAATTACACTGTCCTGTAACAAAGCGTTCTATTTCAGGGTAGAGATGACCTGCTTATTCTTATTATTTTTATTATTAACTAACAGGACATAATTCATAAAAAGTGTGATATCACGTCTGCAACTTAAAATCAAGGAATGAAGTGTTTGCCTCCTTCTGTCTCAAAAGACAATGGGTGTGTCCTGATGACTTGCTGGTGTTGTTGTTTTTTTGTCCTTTAATCGGGGTTTAATCTGCTGTGACTAAACCGATTCTAGAGCGGGAAACTTAGCCACAGTTTGCGCATGAAAAAGCTCTTTTTTTTGGGGGGGGGGGGGGGGGCAATCGGATGGGGCAGTTCTCTCCCTCTAGACCGCCTAATTCTATTTTCTCTCGTCGAGGGTCGTAGATTTACCAGCAAAGTTTTCAGTCTGACTCCATGCTGTCCGATCTGGGACACTATCCTCCCTTGTACTTTTATAAATAGTACCGAGATCTCGCTTGCAATAGATAGATAGATTTGGCTTGCAGACATCTCTGTAAAAGTAGGCCTAGACAAAAAAAGGATACATTTGTACTGTGTTGTTACAAAGTTTAAATAAAGGGCTTTACTTCAACCATGATGCCCTGTTCATTAATTGTTATAATTTAAAGAAACTCTCTCTCTCTCTCTCTCTATATATATATATATATATATATATATATATATATATATATATATATATATATATATATATATATATTTGTTAAGGCAATGAAAAAGCAGACATACTGGCCAAAGATGAAAGAACCAACAAATGAAATTCTCTCTCTAACCAGAAGAAGACGCCTATTATAAGCTATCTCGACATGACCAACACATAATTTTTCGACTCAGAACCGGACACATCAGAATGAGACAACATATGTTCCGCAAGCTTAAAGTCGGGACGAGCGAAACCTGCACTTGTGGAGCATCACTAGAGAATGTTGATCATGTCCTTTAAAAATGCATACTATATCAAGAAGACCGAACAAGACTCTGGTCCCAAATCCCTCCTATGGAACAAAAACTATACGGAGAACTACCTGATCTGGAAATCACTGCGCAGTTCATCTCAGATACAGGATTACTGATCTGAACCCTCCGACATGTAAAATGAGAACGAAGAAGAAGAAGAAGAGGCTTCAAATAAGAAATTAGATAATTAACTAGATAATCATTCAATAACATCAGTTAGGCCAGGTTCACATTTTACTTCACCTTCATCTATCCCTTAGTTTGTTGGAGCGTTGAGTCACCACACAAGATCTGTCAACTGTCTTTATCCATTTCTCTCTGTCCTTTACATTTGATAGAATTTCAGTCAATGACAGGCCCGTCCATTCTTTGATGTTGTCTTCCCATCGCTTTCTCTGTCTTCCCCTTCATCTTCTTCCTGGTACTGTTCCCTGAATGAAGGTCTTTGCGAGCCTTGAGGACCTTGTGATGTGGTCATAGAGTTTGAGTTTACGTTTTTTTGGCAATGGTTAGTAGGTCATAGTGGGGTCCAGTTGCTGCATTAATTCTGTTTCTAATCTCTTCATTCGTGATACGGTCTTTGTTAGTGACACAAACTGCCAGGTCAGGAGATAAAAAAAAAGTAACATTCTGTTATCTATATCTATATATATAATTCTCTTCATGGCTCAAGAGTTTGGACAAGAAGTAAAGGAAAGATCACTCTTTTTTATTTCTACCCCACGTAGTTTTAGCGGCGAAAAAAAGAAGGGGGGGGGAGGAGAACAAGTAATCTACTCTGTATTCACCCGTCACTAAATTGCAGAGCCGGACTCAACCGTTGTTGGGCCCTATGCGAAACGGATTTCGCGGGGCCAATTTGGGTAGGGATACGGATAATAAGTAAAAATTAAGAGTTTGTATTTGAAAATAAATTCGTCTTTGCATTTTATTCATTCTTTACTACTCACAGAATTACTACACGAGCCTTGCGTGTAGCGAAGTCATACAGTAGGCTATATCATATCATAAGAATTTTATTTCCTACATAGATCACGCTCAATAGCAAGAATTACCAAATGTTTCAATCTATCTACGAGAATTTTTATCCTCAAGTAATTCTTCATTAGTTTGAGACGCGAGAAGTTTCTTTTACCAGATTCCACAATTACGGGTATTGCATAATGCCGTTTTTATTTATCGCGGGTATCATTGGCGTTTTCCATATTGGATTAATGACACCCCAGAGAGATAATTTTTGTCTATTTATTTTATGAGATTTGTATGAGTTTTCAAAAGATTTTAATAATTTCCGGATATATCCATGACCTTTTCGTATATTTAGCAATTTCAGGAGATTTCCAGGAGCTCCTGCTAAATCAGGCGGCTGAGGGAAATCTGTTATCTATATATATATAATTCTCTTCATGGCTCAAGAGTTTGGACACCAAGTAATGGAAAGATCACTCTTTTATTTCTGCAAGTCGGACGGACTAGAGTTACCCCACGTAATTTTAGAGGCGAAAAAAAAAAGGGGGGGGGGAGAACAAGTAGTATTCCTCTGTCACTAAATAGCAGGGCCTGACTTAATTATTGTGGGCCCTATTTTGCGGGGTCCAATTTGGGTAGGGATACGGATAATAAGTAAAAATTAAGAGTTTGTATTAGACAATATATTCGTCTTTGCATTTTATTCATTCTCTACTACTCACAGAATTACTACACGAGCCTTGCGTGTAGCAAAGTCATACAGTATATCATAAGAGTTCTGTTTCTTACATAGATCACGCTCAATAGCAAGAATTACCAAATGTTTCAATCTATCTACGAGAATTAGTCTGAGGCGCGATAAGCTTTTTTCACCAGATTCCACAATTACGGCTAATGCATAATGCCGTTTTTATTTATCGCACATAGGATTGGCGTTTCCCATATTGAATGACACCCCAAAATGACAATTTTTGTCTATATATTTCGGGAGATTTGTATGAGTTTTCTAAAGATTTTAATAATTATTAATTTCCGGATATTTCTGTGGTGGGTTTGGCACAGAAGACAACTAAATTCTAAATGACGAAGGCAACTCGTAGGACGATTCCAAACTTTATTGTACACTTAAGACCTGCAGCCATACGTGAACACATGGTGTAGAACCAAGCACAAAAGGGAGTGGAGACGACTTAGGTCCAGTAACATACGGACATTACAGCGACCAGAGATGCCGGTCGAATGGACAGTGCCCACGTTGGTCTGCCTTGTCATGCGCGGACACAAGGTGCCATCTAGGGTGAAGGGTCACGTGGACATTGGAGTGGCCGGTATTTTCTGACAAGATATCCACTCCACTACAGAGCCCCTAGCTTGAAACGACCCGTCCCGGGGCGTTTAGCCTAGTAGGTTTCTGAAAACTGAAACAACTGTTTCTTGTCAGTGTCTTCTGGAACGACAAACATCTTTCCAGTTTGTAACGTGCTGGTTCCATCGGTCATACAGAGTGGTCTGTCTTTCTCTAAACATAATGTCTGGGAAGCTGTAGAAAGTGTGATAGGGAGCAGTGAGCGAAATCGTCTTTGTGGCTGGTTAAAATGCTTGTAGTTTCTTCTTTGTCTATCTGGCCTCTGGACTCTGTTATGCCTGTTCTTGTTTGGCTGCCCAGAGTTAAAGTTTCTATTTCTCGATGTTTGAATTGAGTGACTTGCATCTGTATTGTACATTGCATCAGCTTGTTGCTCACTGGTTCGTTGTTCTACTTGGTGGGTTGGCTGTGAAACAATGGGTTCACTATTGCTCACAGATTGAACCTCAGCTGTGAGTTGTGTTGATTGCTGACAGTGACGCCTTACATGTCCAACTTCCCAGCACTGGGTGCAGACTGGTGATCCATCATCAGTGTATGGGAAGAATCCTCTCTTCGTCCTTGACCATACAAGACCCGGCGGTGCTGTTGGTCGAATTCTGTTTTGGTTGCTATGTTTCGTGTGTCTTTGTGTGGGTCTGCGTTGACTATGTGGTTGACTAGAGAGTGGGTTAGTTGAACTTGGCAGACTGTTATAGCCTGACCCCTTTATCTCTTCAAGTTGCTTCTCTAACTTGGCCAATTTCGCTAAGAGAACCTCAGACCACTGCTCTTGGGCTCGAGCTGCATCTTTGTTCTTGTTCTCCAACTTGAACGCATAGCTTCGTAGCGTTTGAAAACTTATCTGGGGATGTTGCGCTATGAACCTAAACAGCTCTCTGCGAAGTTCTGGATCTCTGACTCCATAGGCATATTGGTCCCTCAATCTCTCCTCCTTGAAGCAATCTATTCCTTCTCTTTGTTCTTGCCTGATGGCCGTTGTGAACTCCTTAAATAGTCGGTGAGAGAATTCGAGCAGTGGCTCACATCTTCTTTGCTGCGACATCAGAAATGTAATCTCTGCCTCTCGCACCGGTATAATTACTTCAAACGCAGAGGTAAGTGCATCGAGCAGAGCTTCTGGATCACTTCTGATATGAGTTGGCTGAAGATCTACCTCTACTCTAGCTGGACCACTTATATTCGTAATGATGGTTGCTGTCTTCTCTTGAGGCGAGAGGTAAGGCCGAAGTTCCCATAGATCTCTTATTTCTCTGACGAAATCTTCAATTGAAACTTCATCATTTCTGCCATCCCCACTGAAATGTCTAATTTTTCTAGCAGGTTCTATGATGTAATGAGAACGCTGACAGGCCAGTTTCAATGCCTCAAGTTCAGCTTGTAGTCGAGTCAACATCCCCTTAGTGACACGTTCCATTCCCTCCGGCTCTCCTCCACTGCACGTGGGACGCACGTCTCTCCCCTTCACTGAACTAGGTTCCACCATATTTCCCTCCTTCTGGCTGCAGGTCTTAAGAAACTCTAATATAATAGTAACCTAATAACTAAATCTATCTCAACAGAAACAATGTTCAAGCTAAGTAGAATCACTATTAAGAAAATATAAGCAAATTATCTTAAAATATACTAAACTAAATCTAACTACCCTGAAACAAAAAGAAGAAAACAAAAAATAGAAAATATTTGAAAGTACAGAAACGAGAAAAAACTAACTGTTACTTGTTGACATCTACGTCTGGTTGTCACTTTCTTAGTTTCGGTTGTCAGGAAGCAGATTCTGAGACGACTTCTGGTCCCACAGTGTAGTCTCTCTTCCTGACCCCACTCGTGCTACCAAGTTTCTGTGGTGGGTTTGGCACAGAAGACAACTAAATTCTAAATGACGAAGGCAACTCGTAGGACGATTCCAAACTTTATTGTACACTAAAGACCTGCAGCCATACGTGAACACATGGTGTAGAACCAAGCATAAAAGGGAGTGGAGACGACTTAGGTCCAGTAACATACGGACATTACAGCGACCAGAGATGCCGGTCGAATGGACAGTGCCCACGTTGGTCTGCCTTGTCATGCGCGGACATAAGGTGCCATCTAGGGTGAAGGGTCACGTGGATATCGGAGTGGCGGGTATTTTCTGACAAGATATCCACTCCACTACATTTCCATGACTTTTTTCGTATAAATTGCAATTTCAGTAGATTTCCAGCAGCTCCTGGTAAATCGACAGGAGGCCACGGAAAATCTGTTATAAGTTATAAAACGGTTTAATTTAATAATGTATACACCTAGAACTAGCGCGGGTCCTATGAAAGTGCGGGCCCACTGCGGTCGCATAGGTTACAGTGGCCTAAGGCCGGCCCTGCAAAACTAGTACTATATAAAACCTGTAACCCTACCTTAAAGATACGAAAATAATAGCAGGATCAAAGAGGCTTAACAAGAGACGATGATAAAAAAAAAGTCCTTTCTTGTTTTAAATGACAAGAATAGAGATGCACACTTTGAAGCGACGTTCAAATAGGAGATATGTTTTTTCTACGTTTCGGGTATTCCATCAGAGATGATAGTTCTTAATTCCTAAGCCAGACCTCCTGCAGAGCGACATAGGATGGCAGCTGCTGGGTTTAAACTCATGACCATCATGACGACAACCCAAAGCATAAATCACACGAGCAGCCATCCAATCTGAATCACTCAAAAGTCCCTAATGATTCAAATTGAAAATTCGTGTTTTTATGTGTTTTATAAATTGTTTTCACTGAGTGATTCAGACAAGAATGCATTTGATTCTTAGCCAAATATCCGGCAGTTTGGACAAGGCTGACTATTGTTGGAGTAGGGACCATCCCTCCCATCAATGTTTCATAGTTACACTAGACACTGCTTGAGCAGTCAACAAGTAATGAACTTTGTTCACATCAATTCTTACTTTATGTCCTAATAATAGAGTCAACTAAACATTCATCTAAAAAAGAATAATTTTGTATCAATAACAGTTGTAATTAATATGCCCTATAGATAATAACAATAAGGCTTGTCTTCGAGTCCCAAGATTAATGAGGAATGCAGTATTTCCCGTGGCTACGCAACCCAGCAGTGACCTACATACTTTGCCACATCTAGGGCAAGCATAACCATTGTCCGCTGGTAGTCGATTAAGATTTTCCTTTCGCCGTCTGCATCTGTCCTCGGCAGCGGATTTTCTTTTGGTCTCATGGATAAATATCAAAACACTTAAGTGACAAAATTTCCATTTTCCTTTTCAGAGGATGTCTACGTGTATAACTACGTGACCACTATCTCATTGTTATAAGCGTGGTCGAGAGGCTAAGTACGCTTGAACTTGTTTTGGCTTGGCTACCTATGAAGGGGGCTCGAGGTTCGACACCCGACTTGAGCAAGGTTGTGTTTACTGAGAGCCTAAAGGTAGCACGGAAAACCTTCTCCCAGAAACCCCCACCCCCACACTGGTCCACAAATGAGATTGGACCAAAGCGCTCTCAACATGACATAAGCATGAAAGAAGTGCTTTATAAAAGATACAAAGTTTATGGTTGTTTCGCTTTCTTTTTTCCCCCTCTAATTATGAATCTAATTTCTGAAACTGATGATGGTCTTTGAGTTCTAATTCTAATTATTTTTTTTTAACCATAACTCATCAGTGGCGTAGCTAGGGTGAGGGGAGAGGGTCTAAATTTGAAAATCTCCCCGGGACGCCACCTGAGGGGTTCCTCAAATGAGTGTCCGAAGTTTGTCTTTACATTAAATATTACGCCATTATCTCATGTCATCATGTTAAATGTCAAAATTCAAGGGCTCCTAAAAAGTCAAGCTCCCCCCCCCCCGTGCCCCCAGATTACTAACTACGCCATTGTGACTCATTTAATTATCGGGATTAACATCATTTTATTACCGTCGTAGTATAAGAATGTAAGGGAGCATACTTATGTTATCTTACATTTTTCAATAAATATAGATGAGTCTCTTTAATTATGTCGTATAGTACAGAGGTTCTCAAACTTTTATTTATCCCACGGACCCCTAAGCGAAAAAGCTACACAAATACACAGTAAACAAGTTACATATATATATATATATATATATATATATATATATATATATATATATATATTTTTTATATATATAAACATTCTTTTGATAGAGTATTTATTTAGATTATAATTTTTGATTCAATTAAATGAAATAAAATTGGATGAGGTTCAAATTGTATCGATTGTCCGACCAAATGTTAATAAGTAATAACCGCAAATCTCCACACACACACATTTGTGATGAGGTTCATGACGGCGATGAGTCCACGTTGTACCAAATACGAAGACGGGAAAGCAGCCAACAGTCTGCCAACAACTTCCTTAGTGCTGACTATAAAATTGGAATCTGTTTTTGTGACCAGAATTTTTAGTCTCCTTGCTCAGACATTGGTTACAAATTCTTGTCTGTGGATATTTCAATAAGCTGCTCCTGTATTAGTATGGATTCATCTGTGATTCGAATATGGTAAATAGTCATTTCCCTCTCGTGTTTGTTACTATTAAAAGTAAATAGTTGTAAAAGTGGTGTATTTTTATGAAAAAAAAAAAACTGCTCGTATTAGTGATTTAAAAAATTAGTTTCTTCGCTTCATAGAAGAAAAAAGTGGCTGTTGCATCAGAACTTTGAATGGTCTTGTGACAAGAGGGACAATAAGGGTGGCTACCTTTATTTTTTTTATTAGAGTTAGCCCCCTTTAGTACCTGATTTATGTCCCTGTCAATTGTTTACGAGTGCCACTCTCTCTTGAGCCTTTCAACTGACCAGTGTATCTTATCTTATCTTATTTAATACAGACGTTACTTCAAAAAAGAAGATGATTACGTCCTACGCGTCATGCATTTAGTCATGCATATTAACCAATGACTTAAATTCTGCCAAGTCACTGGTTTTCCTGGCTAGCTCAGGCAACCCATTCCATGCTCTAATAGCACTAGGGAAGAAGGAGTATTTGTACAAATTTGTCCTAGCATATGGGACGAGGAATGTGCCTTTATCTTTGTGTCTTTCAGAGTATTTTATTAAATTTTGTTTTTGTATTTGAAGATTATGGTTCAGTGTTTTATGTATTATTGCTACTTTACTTTTGAGCCTTCTGTCCTGAAGGCTTTCTAAATTTAGTGATTTTACTAAAGGTGTTACTCTAGTCAAATGTGAATAATCGTTTGTTATGAATCGCACTGCTCTATTTTGTGTCTGTTCTAGTTTCTTAATGTTTTCTTGAGTTGAGGGGTCCCAAACAGAGGATGCATATTCTATTATTGGCCTAACCAAGGTTAAATAACATTTTAGTTTTATGTTCTTATTTGATTTATAGAAATTTCTTTTAATAAATCCTAATGCTTTGTTTGATTTTTTTGTAGTTTCATCAATATGTGGATTCCATGACAGTTTTTCATTTATTATAACACCTAGGTATTTTGCGTTTTTAGTCTGTGTTACTGGTTTGCCATGAATAAGATAAGTGGAATTAATTTGTTTTAGTTTTTTTGTTACTCTTAACAACTGACATTTTTCTGGGTGGAAAGACATGCTCCAATTTGATTCCCATTTCTGTAATTCATCTAATTCTCTTTGTAAAATATCTGTGTCTTGTGTTGTTTTTATTGTTCTATATATTATGCAATCATCTGCAAATAATCTGACTTTTGTTCCTGAAGTAATGCAATTTGGTAAATCATTTATGTAAATTAAAAATAGTAGTGGACCCAAGACTGTTCCTTGAGGTACACCTGAGTTTACTGTTATCGGTGTTGATTTAGAGCCATTTATTATTACAGTTTGTTCTCTCCCTATCAGAAAATAATCCACTGATGCAGTGGACCATTAATGCCGAAATATTTTAATTTTTTAAGCAAACTATAGTGGTGAACTTTGTCAAAAGCCTTAGAAAAATCTAGTAAGATAGCATCTATTTGTTCGCTATTATCTAAACCTTTTGAAAAATCATCAATTAGTCCTATTAGTTGTGTTTCACATGATCTATATTTCCTAAAGCCATGTTGGTATGGTGTGAGGACATTATGTTTGTCTAAGTGGTTTATGATGTTGCTACATATTATGTGTTCTAGGATTTTACATGTGATGCTGGTAAGTGATACTGGTCTGTAGTTTCCTGGGTCAGATTTTTCTCCTTTTTTAAATAGGGGGGTGACATTAGCTTCTTTCCAGTCCTTTGGTACTCTGCCCTGGTTAAGTGAAGCCTGAAAGAGTATTTTGAACACTGGGGCTAGCTCATTACTTAGTTCTTTGAGTAATCTAGCTGGAATACCATCAGGTCCAGAAGCTTTATTTGGTTTGGTGTTGGCTAATAGTTTTTGAATTCCATTTTCTTGTACTACTATATCTTCTATGTTGTCTACTTGGTTCAAATTCAGTAATATGTCTTTGTCTCCTGGGGCTGAGAATGCTGATGCAAAGTATTTGTTTAGAATGTTTGCTTTAGTTTCATTATCATTATGTATTATGTTATGTTCATCTTTTAATGGCGCTACGCCTGTTGTTTCCATTTTCTTAGACTTAATGTATGACCATAGGTTTTTGTTGTTGTCTTTAGATATTACATTGTTTATGTATTCACTCTGCAGCTGTCTGCTTACTTTTTGGGTTAAGTGTATTAAGTGTATTTTGAATTAAATCTATATACTATTTAAGTCATACTTGTGTTGTACAATTGTTGTGTTACTCAAGAGGAGTGTGCCACTGTTGTGGGAAGAGTATTTCGATAATGAGCTAAGTAGATTTTATCAATTTGTTAGTACTAAATTGATTTATGTAAATGGTATAGGTCTACTTAGTCTCTTATCCTCTTCTGTATGTTTTTTTTTTGAAAGACATATTTTGTTTAGATACGAGACAGTAGTGTATCTCATGAATGACGTCATTTCATTGTTGATGTATGTATGATATTATTGTAAACTAATGTAAACCCTCGCTGTGGTTTTTGACATAAAATGTCTCATGAATGACGTCATTTCATTGTTAATGTATGTATGATATTATTGTAAACCATCTTTTTGGTTTTTCGGCATAAGACATTATTGTGCCTCTACGATGGTGGTCCTTCATTATATTGACCGGAAACTGTCTTGCTACTTTGCTTAGTTTCATTATGTCATTTTCTTTTGGTGAGCTTTTATTGCCATTTATATTTTTCATGATCTTTTCCTTTTGTTTGTAAATAAACTCCTTTTTTTTTTGTTGCAACTGAAATCTCAGAATTATTATTTGTTTGTCTCGGTAGTATTATACATCTAGAGGCTATAGTTATTAGCCTAGATAATATAATTGGGACCACAAAGTACCACTGGACTAACTTGCCAGTACAGTACAGGTCACTGGTCTTATGACCTATCCTAATTTTAGGTCACATGGGGGCTCGTGAACAGGGTGAAATAGTTTTTGTTTTTGTAAAGACCAGTGTGTCTTCCCTAGAACCCTACTGAGATATTACAAGGACAGTAAACATAGTTGTTTTATTGGAGTAATTTTTTTTGATTGTATACTGTCAAATTTTGGAGTTATTTGATTTCATTCTTTTTTTTTTGTAGTTTTTACATTTGTTTTTCTTCTGTACCAGTATTATTTTAATTCTTCAGGTTTCTAAATCCTGAAAATGTCTGTAAAACAAAGTGAACTTCTGGACTTGTACGAGACAGGAAGGAAATTAGGTTACCAGAAGGAAGAACTTGAAGAATGGGTTGCCAGAGCTTTCCGGCAAAACGAAGAAAGGGACGCAAGAGCAGAGGAGAGAAGAGAAAAGTTCAGAATGCAGGAAGAAGAAACACAGTTCAAAAGAAGAATGGAGGAACTGCAGGTGACAGCAAAAATCAAGATGGAGGAACACGAATCTAAGGCACGAATTGCAAAGGAGTCCAAAACAGCTGAAGCCAACGACGAACCCAACATCAGAAATACAAGGCGCACAAAAATGCAGAAGTTTGTTGAAGGGACAGACAGAATGGATTCATTCATCCATAGGTTTGAAATGCTGATGAGGCTGGAAGGCGAATCCCAGAAAGAATGGGCCAGAGAACTCCTCAGCCTAGTGGGTGGAAGAGCACTAGATGCGCTGCAGGTGCTGAATGACAAGGATGTGGGAGACTACACCTTGCTGAAAAAGACTCTTCTAGAGTTTTACCAATGCAGTGAGGACGACTATAGAAGTAAATTCCACGCTCTGAAACCACCGAACGACGGCAACATGAAACAATTTGTCGGCGAGGTGAAAGCTACTTTCGAGAAATGGTTTCAGTCCTCAGGCATTGAGGAATCTTTTGAGAACTTGAAACAGTTCATCATAATAGATAAAATAATTTCGTCGGCTGGGGAAAATCTCTTTGCATTCCTCCAAGAAAGAAAGCCCAGACATGTGGACGAAGTCCTGTACCTATGCCAAAGATACGTTGCTGCTCATCCTGGCGAAAGTTTGCAAAAAGCTCCTGTGGATCAAGCAAGTGCATTGTTTGTCACAACGGAATCCAAATTTACAGAATCTAGTACAACAGATTCAAGACAGAGTATAAGATGCTATACATGTGGTAGATTTGGACACGTGGCGAAACAATGTAGAGACACAGGCAGAAGAATTTATAAGAAAAAGGAAGTAGTGGCTTATGTAGGCGGGCTAGATAACAACCTGTCACCATATGTCAGCCCTGCAATCGTAAACGGCCATTACATCCAGGCAGCCCTAAGAGATACAGGGGCCACAAAATGTGTAGTGTTGGCAAAGTTGGTGAATCCTAATCAATATTGTAGGAAACGTTGCAGAGTTCAAGGTTTTGGTGGCCACATTAAGGAGTATCCGACGGCCAAAGTACATATCAACTCCCCATACTTCAACGAAATGGTGGAAGTAATAGTGGTGGATGAAGGACCATTTGAACTGCTGATAGGAAATGTTCCTAACATTGGTTTTCCAACAGAGTCTCAAATTACCAAATGGAAAGAAACTTATAGCTGGTGGCCGAGACAAGTAGAAGTAGAGGATATGGAACAACTAAACCGATGTCATGAAAATACAAATGTAGTACAAGAAACGATACACCAAGTAGAAACCAGGCAACAAAAACTAATCCGAGAACAAAGAAATGATAAGAAAGATACTGACCAGATAGATGATAAACCCAAACTTTCAGTTGACTTTTTCTGCAATCCATTTCAAAACGGCCTACCATCAATAGCTGACCTTCGTGATAGCCAGATGAATGACATGGAGATCGCCAACATCATCCACAAGCTACAAGGTGGCGATACAAAAATAGGCCAACAATATGCCATGCATAATGACATTCTTGTCAGAAAGTGGACAGAAAAATCATCACTTAATGGCAGCACTGACGAACAGACCCTTAAAATTGTCATACCTAATGTGTTCCGGTCTGAAATATTAAGGCTTGGTCATGACATCCCTATGTCCGGACACTTAGGGATTGACAAAACACGGCGACGCATATACAAACATTTCTACTGGCCAGGCATTAACAGAGAAATAGCTGAGTACTGCAGATCATGTCATGCCTGCCAAATCACAGGAAAGCCTAATCAATCGCCTCCAAAAGCGCCTCTTCAAGAGAATATAACACCAAAAGAACCATTTTCACACATCCTTATGGACTGTGTTGGTCCATTGCCAAGGTCAAAACGAGGAAACCAGTACCTTCTTACCATAATGTGCAAGACTACGCGCTATCCAGAGGCAGTACCATTGAGAAACATCAAGGCAACAACCATTGTGACAGCATTGTCAAAATTCATCACAACGTTCGGGTTGCCAAAGGTTATACAGACCGACCAAGGCAGCAATTTTATGTCAGACATCTTCCAACAGGCACTTCGCCAGATGGGAATTGAACACTCGGTTTCAACGGCATATCACCCCGAAAGCCAGGGTGCCATCGAACGCTTTCACCAAACACTGAAAAACATGGTGAGAACGTACGCTGAGACCGAGACAAACACTTGGGATGAAAACATTAACTTCTTACTGTTTGCTCTACGCGATGCCCAGCAAGAATCGACAGGGTTCAGTCCATTTGAACTTGTGTTTGGACACTCGGTACGAAGTCCATTGAATATAATTAAAGAAAACTGGATACCAACTAAGGAGGAAACGAAAGACTTGAGGGTATATGTTAGAGATCTAAGGGACAAACTCTTTAGAATTAATGACTTGGCTTATAGCAATCTTAGAGAAAGCCAAAATAAGTCCAAATCTATTTATGACAAGAAGGCCAAACAAAGACAGTTTAAAATAGGTGACAAAGTATTATTGGAAACGGCAACGGAAGGTGATGCCCTTCAGAAAATGTATGATGGGCCATACGAGGTAGTGGGCAAGGAAAGTGATGTCAACTACACCGTACATGTCCCTGGTAAAAGAAAAGGAAAAATTCGATATCACATAAACAGGTTAAAGAAATTTCACGAAAGATCCTCAGATCAGGCAACTGTACTAGCTATTATAAAGAGTTCAGTCCCCATGGGAAAAGAGAACCAGGTATATGCAGATACCGTTCTCGACAAAGAAATCCCTACAGTTAAGATAAAAAATTCTGAAGCCCTGTGTAAGTTGTCAGAAAAATTAGAACATCTTAGTCAACGAGAAAGGGAAGCAATCAGTGATTTAATCGAAGCGTACCCGCAGCTGTTTTCTGATGTGCCAAAGCAGACAAACTTAGTGATACATGAAGTTAATGTAGGGGATGCAACTCCTGTGAAGCAACACCCTTACAGACTTCCTCTCGCCCAATCTCAATTCCTAACTTCTGAGATAAACTATATGCTGGAAAATAACATTATAGAAAGAAGTGAAAGCCCATGGAGCTCACCATGCGTGTTGGTACCTAAACCTGATGGTACATATAGATTCTGTACTGACTATAGAAAGGTGAATCTAGTGACCAAAGCAGATGCATTTCCAATTCCCCGCATTGATGACTTAATCGATCGAGTTGGACAGGCCACCTATGTAACAAAAGTCGATCTCTTGTCTGGGTATTGGCAAGTTCCTTTATCGGAGGAGGCGAAACAAGTTTCTGCCTTTTGCACTTCAGATGGCCTATATCAGTACAAAGTTATGCCTTTTGGTATGAAAAACGCTCCAGCTACTTTCCAGAGGTTGATGAACAAAGTTATTGCCGACATCCCAAACTGTTCAGCCTATCTTGATGATTTAGTCATATACCATGATGACTTTGATGCTCATCTGGCTTGTCTAAGGACTTTATTTCAAAAGCTGACGAACTCTAATCTTACTATTAACCTTAACAAATGTGATTTCTGTAGAGCAGAAATACAATATTTAGGCTACATTGTGGGTAACGGGAAAGTTAAACCTATTCAGGCTAAAGTGGAAGCCATTCAAGAGTACCCTGTACCTAAATCTTTAAAGGAAGTCAGAAGGTTTTTAGGTATGACAGGATACTATCGTAAGCTTTGCTGTAATTATTCAGTTATAGCTGTCCCATTAACTGACCTCCTGAAAGGGAAAAGGAAATTTCAGTGGAACACTTCTGCTCAAAGAGCTTTTGAAGAGCTGAAATGTGTTCTCAGTACAGCCCCAGTTTTAAAAGCAATTGACCATTCTAAACCTCTCATTTTGCATGTTGATGCATGTGACTCTGGGGTGGGTGCGGTCTTGACCCAAACCGATGAAACTGGCAATGAACACCCAATATCATTCTTTTCCCAAAAATTTAAGTCGCATCAGATGCACTATGCTCATCTGGCTTGTCTAAGGACTTTATTTCAAAAGCTGACGAACTCTAATCTTACTATTAACCTTAACAAATGTGATTTCTGTAGAGCAGAAATACAATATTTAGGCTACATTGTGGGTAACGGGAAAGTTAAACCTATTCAGGCTAAAGTGGAAGCCATTCAAGAGTACCCTGTACCTAAATCTTTAAAGGAAGTCAGAAGGTTTTTAGGTATGACAGGATACTATCGTAAGCTTTGCTGTAATTATTCAGTTATAGCTGTCCCATTAACTGACCTCCTGAAAGGGAAAAGGAAATTTCAGTGGAACACTTCTGCTCAAAGAGCTTTTGAAGAGCTGAAATGTGTTCTCAGTACAGCCCCAGTTTTAAAAGCAATTGACCATTCTAAACCTCTCATTTTGCATGTTGATGCATGTGACTCTGGGGTGGGTGCGGTCTTGACCCAAACCGATGAAACTGGCAATGAACACCCAATATCATTCTTTTCCCAAAAATTTAAGTCGCATCAGATGCACTATAGCGTGGTAGAAAAAGAAGCACTGGGTCTTGTTTTGACAGTTCTTCATTTCAGCTACTATATAAATAGTAATCTGTATCCTGTAACAGTATACACAGATCATAACCCCCTAACTTTCATTAACCAAATGAGGGGGAAGAATCAACGGATCCTGAGATGGAGTTTGACTCTCCAACCGTTTGATCTAAATATTGTACATGTAAAAGGGAAAGAGAATGTAGTTGCTGACGCTCTGTCAAGAGTGTAGATAACATAATACAGTAGAAGACAATCAGTCTACTGATACTTTTGTATTGTAAATAATGTTACTCAGACTTTTTCCTCTCCTTTGGATTAGAAGTGTTGTCTAGACAAAGGACGATAATATTGAGCTGATGTAATTTTTGGGTTTTGAAAAACTGTATTCTTTGTAAACAAGTTGAATGCCTTGTGCATCATATAATTTCCCCACAAGAGCATTTTTAAGGGGGGAGGTGTGACAAGAGGGACAATAAGGGTGGCTACCTTTATTTTTTTTATTAGAGTTAGCCCCCTTTAGTACCTGATTTATGTCCCTGTCAATTGTTTACGAGTGCCACTCTCTCTTGAGCCTTTCAACTGACCAGTGTATTTTGAATTAAATCTATATACTATTTAAGTCATACTTGTGTTGTACAATTGTTGTGTTACTCAAGAGGAGTGTGCCACTGTTGTGGGAAGAGTATTTCGATAATGAGCTAAGTAGATTTTATCAATTTGTTAGTACTAAATTGATTTATGTAAATGGTATAGGTCTACTTAGTCTCTTATCCTCTTCTGTATGTTTTTTTTTTGAAAGACATATTTTGTTTAGATACGAGACAGTAGTGTATCTCATGAATGACGTCATTTCATTGTTGATGTATGTATGATATTATTGTAAACTAATGTAAACCCTCGCTGTGGTTTTTGACATAAAATGTCTCATGAATGACGTCATTTCATTGTTAATGTATGTATGATATTATTGTAAACCATCTTTTTGGTTTTTCGGCATAAGACATTATTGTGCCTCTACGATGGTGGTCCTTCATTATATTGACCGGAAACTGTCTTGCTACTTTGCTTAGTTTCATTATGTCATTTTCTTTTGGTGAGCTTTTATTGCCATTTATATTTTTCATGATCTTTTCCTTTTGTTTGTAAATAAACTCCTTTTTTTTTGTTGCAACTGAAATCTCAGAATTATTATTTGTTTGTCTCGGTAGTATTATACATCTAGAGGCTATAGTTATTAGCCTAGATAATATAATTGGGACCACAAAGTACCACTGGACTAACTTGCCAGTACAGTACAGGTCACTGGTCTTATGACCTATCCTAATTTTAGGTCACAGGTCTAAAACAGTGATGCCCAACCTTATTCGCTCGGCGGGCCATTTTCATTTCCGACACTCGTGTCGCGGGCCTCATCATCGAATACTTTAAAAAAAAAAATTGAGAATAATTCCATTTTAAATAGTTTTATTAAAAACCTGAAGCACTACTAAGCCAACTTACACACGTAGGGCGATTACGTAAGATCCCAGGACTAATTCTTTCACCACTGCTAGAAAGCACTTTTTTACCCAGGACTAATTCTTTCGCCACTGCTAGAAAGCACTTTTTTACCCAGGACTAATTCTTTCGCCACTGCTAGAAAGCACTTTTTTTTTACCCAGGACTAATTCTTTCACCACTGCTAGAAAGCACTTTTTTACCCAGGACTAATTCTTTCGCCACTGCTAGAAAGCACTTTTTTACCCAGGACTAATTCTTTCGCCACTGCTAGAAAGCACTTTTTTTTTACCCAGGACTAATTCTTTCACCACTGCTAGAAAGCACTTTTTTTTACCCAGGACTAATTCTTTCGCCACTGCTAGAAAGCACTTTTTTACCCAGGACTAATTCTTTCGCCACTGCTAGAAAGCACTTTTTTACCCAGGACTAATTCTTTCGCCACTGCTAGAAAGCACTTTTTTACCCAGGACTAATTCTTTCGCCACTGCTAGAAAGCACTTTTTTTTACCCAGGACTAATTCTTTCAGCACTGCTAGAAAGCACTTTTTTACCCAGGACTAATTCTTTCAGCACTGCTAGAAAACACTTTTTTACCCAGGACTAATTCTTTCACCACTGCTAGAAAGCACTTTTTTACCCACGACTAATTCTTTCACCACTGCTAGAAAGCACTTTTTTACCCAGGACTAATTCTTTCACCACTGCTAGAAAGCACTTTTTTACCCAGGACTAATTCTTTCACCACTGCTAGACAGCACTTTTTTACCCAGGACTAATTCTTTCACCACTGTTAGAAAGCACTTTTTACGCATCATTTCTCATACTTTGAGCAGCTCTGTAACTTGCCCTTGTCGTGGTCTCATTTCACTCATCTCTTGTCTCTTTTGTCTCGTCAGTCGCTTTACTCATTCAACTAGGCGTAGCTTAGCGATCTTTGTCTTGGCGGTTAAAACCAACAATGCCGCCATATTTCTTAATGTTTTGATTTGCAAATGACTTTTTGTTATAAGTTTTAAAAACAGCCACATTTCTGTACAAATCTTGTTGGCATATGTTCCACAAAAGCAAAGATGTCTTCACTTTTTTCCGGAAGTTTCTACTTTCATATTCTAGTTTTCGTTCCTATGGCTCTCTCATTTCATTAACGCTCAAATATTTAAATGGTACTAGCATTCTCTTTGATATCAAAAGAACTTTAACAAAAAATGATTCAGAAATGATGCCCCTGTGTTACACACAACACACGACTAGCTCAAGACAGCAGCAACTGTCAACACTTGTCACCAAAAAATAAACCTCGTGTTCATTTAAAAATAATAATAATAATTTGACTTTAGAATGCCGTAGATTAGAATGAAATCCATCCAAGAAAAAGTGAGAGTCCTAACGTAGGAAAAATACATTTTTTAACCTTTTTAAAAATTTTCTTCACTTTGTGCCAAGGATTAGTCGGGCCGGATGGAAATACGTAGTTTGGGCATCACTGGTCTAAAATATTATGATGTCTGATTTTTACTACCTTTTCTAGTTTACGAGATCTAAACGGAACGGATGTACATTCCACACAAATCTAATAGCATCTTTTCCCCTTTCGGGGGCCGCTAAAAAAATGAAAAATTCACTATTTTCGTCAAGTCAGTAATCACTACTTAATTAATTATGTTAAACGACCTCACTTTTATGTACTATAATGTAACTATATCAACAGTGACCGTTTAATAAACATTTTTGGGTCCCTACTAATCTACCAATTATTTTCTGAATCTTCTACACATCAACTTGAACGGCTTGAGTTGAAGTAGATTGAAGTGCTATATAGAATTGTGTAATGAATGAAACAGAACAACCAGTGACTATGAATCTTTTAGAAAATAATTTACACTTTAACATTTGACCTTAGGACTTTTGACCTATTCGGGGTCATTTAATTGTTCTATTTATACTTATGAGAATTTACCCGGAATTCATATCAACATTCACGCATCAACCCGGACATGTTTCTGCTCAATTATCTATTTTTAGCCTTTCTTGTGGGCGAGTTCTTGCGCCGTCAGAGAGTCAAACAAAAATATTGACTACAGATTACAAAACGTGCTGGCACTTCTGTAACATAAAATGGCTCAGAAAAATAATTATTAAGGAGTTAAAAAAAAATTCGTTGTAAACAGTGGCGTAGCTAGGGTAGGGGGGGGAGGGGAGAGAATTTGAAAATCCCCCGGGCCCCCATTTGAGGGGGGGGGGGCAAATGAGTATTTTTTACATTAAATATTAAGTATTTCGTAAAATGCAGAGGCCCCCAAAAAGGTCAAGCCTCCCTGGACCTCAAATGATGGCAAATTCCTAGGTAGGCCCCTGGTTGTTGTCAGGTTCTTTTCTTGCTTGGCTCGTTAGGGTTTACACAAATAAGAACAATTATTACTAGATAAACTCAACTCAAACTCCAGCTACCCATAAATACTAATAATACTTTAAATATCCAATACAGCACACAATGACATCAACTCTCAGGAAATATTCATACACCAGTCCAGGAAGCAACCGTCCAACCTTCCTGGACCGGGAACAAGACCTCACTGACTAACACACTCTCTCGCACATTCAACGAAGACTAAACCATTCAGTTCATAACACGTGCAACACTATTCACATTCATAATCTGGGAGTACTTAAACAATGGAATATAACTATCATACCAAAATATCCACAAAGTAACATATTAACTCTCGCCATACCTCCCCCTGACAGTTGTAAACAATGTGAAGAAGACTTCATTAAAATATCCCCCAACTAAATAAAAAAAAATTGTTTGCGCTACAATCGAACGAGTTGACAAATTTGATTCTACAGTGCTAAAACCAGCACAAATTTGAATTGATCGCTTATCTTCTAAATGACTGAGCTAATCCATGTTACTTATTTTCTGTACACCGAATAAAACAAAAAGCTATTTACTGTTCTACGTCAGTAATGAGCGTTTCCAATAGAATCGAGAGAGCTTTTGTATTAGATCATCTCAATAACCCCATTGAAACTAATGAATTCTGTTTTCTAGAAGAGTTACAAATCCGATTTTATCCTAATCTGTAACGTGCTAAAATAAAAATAGGCTCAAAAGCTACGTTTGGTCTTCAGTAAGAAACCCTTTTTTTTCAAAGCTAATATCAACTCGCTCTGTCTGTCTGTCTGTCTGGATCACTCTATTTCTCCTACTTCCCATTCTCGAATCCAGTTGAAACTTTGCACACGAATCGATAAAAAATGAACAAATTGTTTGATCAATTAATCGTTATTATTTAATTTGTTTTCATATAGAATTTATTATAGAATATATTAAAAAAAACAAGGTTACAAAGACAGTTTGTGTGGAGACACATACTCAAAATCGGCCCCCGAAGTGGTCCACCCAGTTAGGTAAAAAGGCAGGTTTCAATATTTCTAGAAAGAACATCAGAATGAAATTATATCAAAGACAAATGACAGAAAAGAATGGAGAAAGAAGGTTGGCGGATCTTGTGTTGTGCCCCAGCGGTTCACAGACCAAAGGATAGGTGAAAGTGAATGTAAAGTTAGATGTGAACCTGGCCTAATTGTTTTGTAAAGAGACATTCTTTTATTCCTCAAGAAAAAAACATTTCAAATCTCCTATAGAGCAACCCTGAAGTTAATATAAAAAACTACTTATTAATTGTTTTTGTTTTTTAAATTTTGTCCAACTTATATGCATACTAAATAGATTTTTTCCCTAAAAAAAAAAGTAAACATTTTTGTGTAAATGTAGTTGTAAGTATAACAAAACTTACTTAACTTACCAATACAAATGTAAAAAAAAAATTTTTGACAAAAATATATGACCGTTTGCATAAATGTGCTAAAAATATGGTAAATACCCATGGGCGTAGCCAGGGGGGGGGGTCGGAATTTAGTAATTGATTTTTTGCTTTGATTTTGTTTATTTTGGGTGACATTTTAATACTACATCATCACTTGCCCCCAGCGCAGCCAAGGGGTTTTGAGTTTAACATCCCCCCCCCTCTTCAGTAGGGTTTGAAGCTAAAAAATACCTCTTCAATATAAAAAAAAGCAAATTACGCACTCAAAATGTTATGAGCGTAGGTAAATGGGTTTTGAGTTTAAACCCCCATTCAGCGGGGTTTGAAGCTAAATATGCTTCTTCAATATGAACAAAAAAGTAAATTATGCACTTAAAATGTTACGAGGGTTTAAACCCCTTTCAGCGGGGTTTGAAAGTAAAAAATACCTCTTTAATATTAAAAAAAAAAGCAAATTATACACTCATAATTGTATGAGTGTAGTCGAAGGGGTTTTGAGTTTAAACTCCCTCCAGTGGAGTTTGAAGCTAAAAAAAATAACTCTTCAATATATAAAAAAAGCAATTTACGCACTCAAAATGCTATGAGAGTTGCCAAAAGGTTTGATGCTAAAAAAAATACCTCTTTAATAATAAAAAAAGCAAATTACACACTAAAATTATTTGAGCGTAGACAAGCCAATTGGGGGTTTTGAGTTTAAACCCCTCTCCTACAGATGACTTTTCTTAAAAGTTTAAAACCCCTCCCGATGGTTTTTGAGTTTAAAATCCCACTACAGAGAGTTTTGAGGTGGAAAACCTCTATCTTCAATATTATTGTAAAGCAAACTACAGTTACCAATTTCTATGACCGTAGCTAAATGGGGTTTTGAATTTAAAAAAAAACAAAAACTCCAGAGATTTTTATAGTTTAAAATCCACAACAGATGATTTTGACGATAAAACTTCCCTTTTCGATATAAAATCTAAAGCAAACTACAGTCACTTAATTCCAAGAGCGTATTCAAGAGAGGATACACATTTCTACCAGTGGCGGGGCTCCATTAATAAACTGCAGAGAAAATAATCATCTGTCGAAATAGAAAAACACTAATTGTGGCTCAACAAAGATGGCTAAGACAGATTTTAGGAGTCAGTTATAGAGATCGGGTCTAAATCAAGGAAAGCCTATGCCGAATAGGGAGTCGACACCTTAGTAAGGTTGTGACAGAGCGTCGCATGAGGTTTGCGGGACATGTTTTCCGACAAAATGAATTACGCATACTAAGGATTGCTATGACATCCTAGTACAACTAGGCATTTTAGCATTTTAGGTTTTTCAAATGAAACTTTTTAATAGCAGGAAAATTTACTGTAGATACCTTAGAATATTTATTTTGTTGCCTTTCAATACCAGAAATAGTGCTTGGCGGCGGGACTTCGCCCCGCGCTGGGGAGCTCCAAGCGCTCCCCCAGACCCCATTGCTTGCAATGGCGGGGAATCTACAATTTTTCCACTAACTCCAGGAAGAAACATTCTAGGGCATAATAAACGTCTTCCAAAAGAATGAAGGGTCAGAATGTAATAAAGATCATGTACACACACACACACACACATACATACTATACATTTTTTTCGCGGGGGGGGGGGGGGCGGGGGGATAAAACCCCCAACCACCCCCCCCCCCCGAAAAAAAAAATCCTGGCTACGCCCATGTAAATACCTATCTCCCTTACTAAGTTGTAAAAGTGGTGTATTTTTATGAAAAAAACTGCTTGCAAAAGGGATTTAAAAAATTTGATTCTTCGGTTTCAGAAAAGAAAAAAGTAGCCGTTGTATCAGAACTTTGAAATATTATCATGTCGGATTTTCACTATCTTTTCTATTTTACGAGATCTAACCGGTACGCACGGACAGACATTCCACACAAAACTAATAGCAACAGTCGAATTTTAGAATTGATTGAGATTCGAACCTAGGACCCCAGGTTCGGAGGGGCCACCGCACCTCCCCCCCCCCCCCAACTAAAACTGTATGTTGATGTAAAGATTTTTGTTCAAAAACTTTATATATAAAGAAAAATTTGTATAGGATTTGCTAATAAACATTGTCTTAATGACGATTTTCACAGATGATTCCCCCCCCCCCTTTTTTACAAAATATTACTCACTCACACGCACACACACACACACACCAACTCACACCCAACCACCTTACATACGGAATAGTCTAAAAAATGCAAGAGTAGTTATTACATCCAATAAACAACAATTAAAACCTTTAAGTTGTAATGCACCAAAAAAAAAAAAGGAATACTAGCCTGAAAGTGAAGACCTTCCAAAAGTAAGAGAGACATGAAATTATTACAATGTAAAAATGTATTAATGTTTGTATTTTCATTACTTGGATATTCAATATTAAATTATTTTTATTATTACCTATGCCTGTGGTAGTTATTAGCATCGGTACCCTTTTAATTAAAAAACTGATTTGAGGGAAAAAATCTGAGATTTCTGTTATAATATATTTCTTGAATTTGCTGATTTAATTATTCTTTTTTTTTGTTCATTATTAATATGAAATGTTGTATTAATAATTTTAAATAAGAAATAACAACTTAAAAATAAAAATAAATTAATTCATTAAAAAAAACATGACACCCGATAAAGAAAAATGAAACCCCCTCCCCACAAAGAAAAATAAAGGAAAAAAAAAAGGGGGTGGGGTGCGAAGGAAGCACCTAAAAAGAGGTAACAATATGACGTGAGGCCTAGGCCCAAGGATTTCTATGTTGAAAACGCTAAATGATTGGCATCAATGCTATGGTTTTCTAAAAAAAAAAAAAAAAGGCAAAAAGAAAAAATTAAAATAAATTAAAAAAAAAAAAAAAGCTAAAATTTAAAAAAATAATTAAAAAGACTAAAATACATTTAAAAAAAACGTAAAAAAAAAAAAAAAAGCTTTACATTAAAACACTAAAAGCAGAAAGTTGAAATTTTGAACAAATTACTCACAGTCGATGAAAATACATAAATAAAAAAATTATTAATTAATAATAACTAATTATTTTTGTTTTATATAGTAAAAGAAGTTATCTTTCTAGTATTAAGAAATATGGCATTGATTTTGTGGTTCTTCTCCTTGGATTGTCTTTTTTTTTTTTTTTTTTTTTTTTTTTAAACATTTTTAAATATTTTGCTTGTTTTTTAAATAAATATTTAAAGGTCTACAATTTTTCTTTTATACAGATACACTATTTAGTGTATTTTTATAACGAATTCAAAGTTTTATATAGTATGCCTGTGTAGTAAAATGGTAGCCTATAATCTTCAGTTTCATCATATACAGAGAACATTTTAATATTTTTAAATGAATTTTTTTAATAGGAAAAAAACACACAAAAAAAAACAAACAAACTTGTATTTCGCTTTCCTCTTTTCGGCTGACTTTGGTCACGTGTGTCGAGGACAGAACAAAAAATCCTGTTACCAAATATAGAAATAAATAAAAACATCGTGTTTATAAGAGATACTACTATCAGGAAATATATTTAAACATGTCTACATACTACCATTGTCTATGTTAAGAGTCCTAGACTTAAAAGGTCGGACTCTGGGGAATCATTAGAGATATACATACAAACGCAGTTGACAGAAATGACTAACCAACGGATGTAAGTCAAGAAGTGCTTTCAAGATGATGGTAGATATAAATGCAGGAGCACACCAATCGTGTGGCTGACAATTAAAAGTTGAGTGAAGTCAGGCTGTGCTTGGAAGATAGGACGTGAGGGCTGAGAGGGATTGGTGAAAATCGCTATCTGACACGATCATGTGTTCACAGAGCCGGTGAAAGCTCGGAGAGGCTCTAACTATTACATCTAGAAAACTTTGGCAAGTTGCTTGTGTGTGTGTGTGTTATAGAAGATGTTCAACAAACTACTGACACTTATTTCAGTGTGCTATTTGTGTGCACCCGTAAGTAGATTATACTTTTTAAAAAAAAATAGTTTATTCCTTTTAAGTTACTCTCTCTCTCTCTCTGTCATGTATCATGTGACCAGCACAACGACCAACTACCTTTACTTTTCCTCAACTAATGTTAGGTTAGAGATGGGTGGACTCAGAAGCGCCCTCAGAAGTGCCTAAAGATCCCGAAATTAAAAATCCCAGTCTTCACCAGGATTTGAACCCGGGACCCTCAGTTCGGAAGTCAAGCACTTTACCACTCAGCGCCTCCCTTTTCATGTCGCATGACGCGTAGGACGTAAACATCTTTTTTGAAGTAACATCTGTATTATATAAAATAAGATCTAGTCACGTAATAGTTAGAAAAACGTAAAAAAAAAACGTATGTCGTCTGCTCATCATTCGAAAACATCTGCTGTTAAAACAAATGGTGAAAGTTTGGTTAAAAGGCGGAAATTCTTGTGTGAATTCCTTAAAAGGGGGGGGGGGGTTACTGACTCCTCCCTCCAATACATTTTGTGAAAGCAGCAACACTGGTTGAAGTACTTTCAACGTTTAGTCGTCCGAGAGAGAGAGAGAGAGAGAGAGAGAGAGAGAGAGAGAGAGAGAGAGAGTTTAGAATATAGATTAGAAAACAAATGCAATAACTTTTCTTTTTCTTCCAGATGGACAGTATGACTATAGAAAAGTTAATATACGACGCGGCCACTGACCCCCAGATGTTTGATTTTTATCACGTGATGCCTGAAGGTGACGTGAAGGTCATGACCGAATACGATCTTCTGCTGACTTTAGAGCAATATAAAAAGTTGTATAGTGGAAAACGACGCAGTAAACGCAAGGCTGTCAACCAAATAGCAAGCCTGTGGAGGGACTGTGAAGTGAATTACGAAGTGACGAGTTCATTGAGCCAACTAGACGAGGAAGTCATTCAGCAGGCGATACAAGAGTGGGAGAAATACACATGCTTGGTGTTTAAAAACAATTCAAGGAAACCCAACCGCATTCAGTTCAAAGACGGAGCAGGGTGCTACTCTCAGTTGGGGATGCAGAATACGCCTCAGCCGATAAGTCTGGCCAGGGGGTGCCGCACAAAGTGGATTGTCGCCCACGAGATCGGCCACGCCATCGGATGGTACCATGAGCACATGAGGCCCGATCGGGACCGGTACATACAGATTAACTGGAACGCCATCCCAGCTAGGTACCACGAGCAATACAAGTTGTACACTTCTAACGAGGTCAACACATACAATGTATCTTACGATTATCAGAGCGTTATGCATTACGGAGCCACCATCCTTCCGGGGTCGATTACAACATTAGACCCAAATTACCAGAACAAGATAGGCCAGCGTGAAGGGTTTTCCTTCAAAGACATCAAACTTGCTAACCTGATGTATAAATGCAGCATGGGCTGCCTGTCCCCAAAATGCCCTTACAACGGATTTGTTCTGTCCAAAAGCTTTAAAACAAAACCTAAATGTACGTGCTGGTGCGACTCTGGAAACATAACCGACCCACTCATTCCATGCGCAGACATTGACAACGAGATGCCCCAACCGTTACCTATTTCACCGACGAAGGCGCCGCTAGAGAAGAAGTGTCTGGACATAAGGAAGGACTGTGCCAAGCTGAAGTCGGAAGACAAGTGCATGTCCCAGATTGAGTTGATGATGGATGTCTGCGCGAAGACGTGCGAGTTCTGCGGAAAGGGGGGCGGCCTGTGCATGGACCATGAGAAGGGATGCAGGATCATTGCAGCTGCGGGAATGTGCAAGGAAGATGGTCTAGTGGAACTCATGAAATCGCTCTGTCCAGCGTCGTGTGGCTACTGCAAGGAAATCTCTGATCCATGTACTGTCCAACTCGAGATGATGGGTCCCAGTCGCTCCAGTGCTAATTTGATCAACAGCTACTCTAGTTATTTTATATTTACATTTTTGATATTACGATTTATATAGACCAAAAATACATCATAATTTTAATACTCAATTTGTACAAACATTTCCAAGCATCAAATCATATAACAAAGCAACCATTTTATACGGCACAATGCTAGAGCTAAAATAAAAACAAACTTACATTTTGAAGTTGTTTTTTTTTTGTTGTAGGAGCTATTAAGAATATCCGTAGCCAACAACATGAACATTGTAAGTGTTCTTAAAAATCACAGTTTAAAGCCGTCACATAATCTGTGCCATAGAGTTGACAGGGCTGCCTCTTTCAAATAGGCATACACACTAGTCTACCATGGGACACATTTGTGTTGTAGCGCTTATACTTTTATATAGGTGTAAGATAAGAGATCAATCATTTCAGTGCAATACATAATCTTGCTGATATTCTGCATGTTGTTAATGTGGGTCGGACCTTGAGGCGTGTAATACTTAAAGGGAAGCAACACAAACCAATTATAGCAACTTTACAATATAACTACACTTTTAGCGGGCCACTAATGATTTTGTTATGTCCGTCAATTTATCTTTCATGAGTGTATCTCGAAGAAGTATTAGATTGATTGAGAATCCAAGTTCACCATCCTCATTATTGTTCTTAAAAAAGGTTCCAGCTACTTTTAGTGTTCACAAAGTGAACCATTTAAATCTGAACATTATATGTAATAACTTGTCAGTATTATTCTTCATACACGAAACATTACACATGATGACGTCTTGTGTACTTATAGGATGGAGGACTCCATAATGAATGGTTGTATGTGTATTTATATATATATTATAGTGTTGTAATTGTCATATGAATGCAATAAAAATATATATTAAAAAGTGTTATATGTTTGTAGGTGCAACAGTTACTGTCTTCCAATACCATGCAATTTCATTTGTAAGTATGCATTAATGTACAGATTTGTAATTAATATCCACATTTTGTTAATATGTATCATCATCCTGTAAAAGATAGTATGGGCTTGTAACAATGTACCGGTGTGAATGACCGGCAAGCTTTACACTTTGTAGCACACACAATTTAATTCTTTTGAAACTGTTTTGGTCACTATGTACCTTGAATGTATATAAGCAACTAGACCTAGTGTATGTCTCATTGTGTGGACACTTGATACATTGTATCTCCACTTTTTTTTATTGATAGTGCAATTTTGTTTAGTTAAAGAACCATTTTTTCCCCTAATGTGTCAATATTGAACAAGAGCTTTGAACAGTTGATACGATAGACTGGTGAGACATTTATGTGAATGTTGATATTTATTATTTTGTATGAATATATTTATCATACCAGAAAACACATTTTCTTAATTTTTAGTAAACTTTTTTTTACATTTTTAAATTTTGTGCTCTTTTGACTAGGCGTCAATCAGTCAGAGATATATTTAATACATAATTTACAGATTATGGGTAACAACAACAGACTCATTATTTGTAACACATACAGAACAATGCTCACGTCTGCTCCAACATACAGAACAATGCTCACGTCTGCGCAGCTGTCTTGAAATAATTGTGGCTAGATTTGTTTAATCTTCTATGACGTCTGGATGACAATGATAGAAACCAACTGTACATAATATTCTTCATTACTATGACCATCTGTACTAACATGTCCAGTGATTAACTTTCTAATTTTTATTTATCTGACTTCTGTTAATGAATAGAACTCTGTCCTACCAGTCCACAACTGTATCAACCCACTCCACAACAGGGCCAGTCTTAGGCCACTGCAACCTATGCGGCTGCAGTGGGCCCCGCACTTTCATAGGCCCCGCGCAAATTCTAGGTGTAAATTATTAAATTAAACCATTTTAACTTATTATTAAAAGGTTCCTGCAATTCTAAAATTGCAAAATCTACGAAAAAGTCATGAAAATCTCCTGAAATTATTAAAAATATTTATAAAAACGGATGCAAATCTCCTTTAAAATAGACAAAATTGTCATTTGGGTTGTCATTCCTACTCGCGATTAAAAAAAAAACGACTTTGTCACCTTTCATTTAATAAAATCTAATAATAAGGCGAATTTTAGCCAAAAAATAAATAAATAAAAGAAGTTCAAATGCTTAATTTACTTAATTAGTCAATGGCATACAAATATAGATATAGATCTATCTCGACCTCTTAAAAAAAGCGCTATTTCGCTAGTCGATATTAAATCTAAAAGGCAGATCTGAATGTTTATTGGCTTTTTGTTGGAAAACTACTATCTACTGTAGATGGCTCGTAAAGTTAATTTGACACTGATTCTGTACTTAGTAAAGTATGAATAAAATGCAAATACGAATTTATTTTCTAATACAAAATCTTAATTTGCACTTATTATCCTTATCACAACCCAGAATGGGCCCTGCACAATCCGTTTCGCATAGGGCACCGCAATCTGTAGGACCGGCCCTGCTCCACAACATGTTTACCTACAACCAACTGTATACAACAAAGCAAACACAACTCAAGTTCTAATGAACCACAAGTTTTAATAAGTTTTGAAAAGTTGAAACAAGTCCCACAAGCCTTTCATGCCAACATTTGTTAAATTAGCTCACTCAGACTTCCCATCACATTTAGCATACATTTAGAATGTAAGAGATGACACAAACACACAAATAGAACAAATGCTTTCTAGCCACTATTTGACTACACAACAATAATGACTACAATTTATTTAGTGAGTTTTCATACAACAAAAAGAATGTTGAGTTTCATTCTACAAGAACAAATAAGAAGCACCAACAGAAAGTGTCCAAAGCTGCCATTGAATTCTAGCAATGTGAAACCTGTAGGACGTGAAGCCTTTCCACTGTCTCTTACATGAAATACTGAACATAATGGGATACACAATTAAAACAATATCTTGGAAACAACTTAGTTTTGTATTGACATTCATTTCAATTTGTAAAAAAAACAACAAATTTGGCTTTACAGTTTCACAGCCAATATAAAATGAAATGTGATATTCAAAGTCTACTCTTTGCTGTCAGTGCAGCAATTCAATTATTTACAAGGGCTTACTCAGTTTTTTGTTTTATTTGTGTTTAAACTAAACAATGAAATAGATAATACTATATAGTATGCAGAAGAAACAAAAGATAAATCTATCAGTTGTAAGCCCTAGAGCTAGAATACCAGACCTGCTTCTTTGACCATGCGGTAAAAAATTGAGTTTGGATTATCCTTTAAGCTTTCCACAGTATCAAATTCAAGTAATCTTCCATTTTCAAGGACCATTATTCTGGGAAACCAAAAATAATTAGATATAAAAAAGACAGTTTTAAATACAATTGCTTCTAGTCATTGTGGTTCACAGAAACACAGGTTACTGCCCCTCTATAATATTCATTCCACATTCTAGACTCAATGAAAAAAAAAAGACTGCTTCCTGTACCTGTCGTAGTCCATGACGGTAGTCAGCCTGTGGGCGATGGTAAGAACTGTGCACTCCCTAAAGCAAAGTCTTATAGTCTGCTGGATAAGTTCATCAGTCTCTAGATCCACTGCTGCAGTCGCCTCATCCAATACAATGATTTTATTGTGTCTCAGTACACATCGTATCAAACAGACTAGTTGTCTCTGACCTAAGCTGCAAAGAGTCAAAAGTCACACTCAGCAAATAAAACTATTGGTACCATTAGTTGTTAAGCCTTGCATCTCCATGTACTAATGTATTATTATTAACAGCCATGCAAAAAAAGTACTAGTTGAATAACAAAAAAACAATTCATTTCTTCCAGGTTGTAAGCGGAAATGTATAATCAAACAGAAAAAGGAACCCTAACCTAATTGGGATTCCGAAGTACTGAGTGCATTGAGCATTGTAAAGAACAAAGAAGAGCTCACTGGCCCATGTCCATTCTTTCAAGCTCATGAGCAGCCCATACTGTGATGGCATTATTCTAGTGGTTCAGTACATTGGGGGAACAACTCCCTCTTGGGCCTTGCTACAGTAATGGCAGTCAGGAGAAGGCTTAAGAATCCAGGAAGAATGGATATGATTAAATGATCATCTAGTTGATGGGGGCCCATCAGATAGGGGCTTTGGCAAAGAGTCTATCTCTTATTCCTAGCCTATGGAAGAAATTCTTCCCTTTGGTCAGGGATCTCAAAGGCCTTCACATGTAGGTCCCAGTGCCCAAACCATTATAAAGCTAAATTTACAGACTGTATGAGTACAATAGGCTGGTGTGTAGCAGTTAGCAAGCAATCATCAGGAATTTCTTTAATGATGTGACAGTAGATTAAAAACATTATGCAGTTTAGCTAGGAGACCCAACTAATGGACATGAGTTGTTTTGAGACTGCACAGAATAGAGATGTGTTATTTTACCCTCTTTATGTGATTATATATTCAAAATTTACAAGTAGCATTACTTCACTTTGTTCTTGCTGTACTGTGTGTTGAGATCTACATAAGTATATAAAAGAACTCGCAATTAAAATATAAATCAAGACATTTTGGAATGCCAACATCAGTACCAGTGAAGAATAACATGAATCCAATTAATTGTATCACAGGTTAATCAGACCAGCCCCTTGTTCAGACCGAATCCTAAAGTACTGAAACAATTCCTAGTATACAGTTGAATCTTCTAATTGGACCAGCCAGTTATTAGGAACCTAAGTGTTGTGTCCCCATTTGACTAAAACACCACAAATAATATTTATATTTTTTTTTATAACATTATTTTAACATATGTTGAGACTATGTATAAATGTGAAAAAAACATTTCCTTTTCTTTAAATGACCTCCCTTACTTCTACAGATTGTTTTAACACTGTTGTATTTTTATGATACATTGACTTTCAAAATTAATTTTTTTTTAAAAAGCTATTCGTTTAAAAAAAACAACTAGCCATTGCACTTAAACTATGCAAACTAAAAAAATATTGTGAAACTAGATTTTCAAAAGCTTTTCTACTATTTGAGATCTTAAACATGATTGATGGACAGACAGACCACACAAAACATAACTTTTACACATTCAGGGGACACTAAAAAAAGGAAGTAAATTTATTAAAATCAACAGATTATATATATCGTATGCTTCTAAAGAAGATTTTTTTCTTTTTTTTCAAAGGAATCCTGGGTAAGTAATTTTAAAATAATTAACAGGATCATATAAATTACATACCTTCATTTAAACTAATGAAAAAGTTTCAAATAATTTTTTATAAAGTTATGAGGTTTCAATATAAACAACATGTATGTATTTTATAGTAGCTTTAAGAAACAGACAAAAGTGATGACTTCTATTATCATTACCTCAGATTTTGGCCATTTTCCTCACATGTAAAATATAGTCCTCCTGGCAAGTTAGAAACAAAGGAGGTAAGTCTAGCAAAACTAAGAGTTGCCCAAATGTCTTCATCAGAATAATAAGTATATGGATCAACATTAAAACGTAGAGTGCCTGAGAATACAACAGGGTCCTGAAAAAAAAAAAGAGCAGGGTTGGGGTGGGTATTAGAAGTATAAAAGAAATAACAAAAAAGGGAAAATAAAAAGATGTGATTCAGAGATTTTAATTTGTATAAATAGTTTATACAGTCCAACCTTAACACACATTCAGACTGAAATATGTATTTTTCTAGTAGAAGCCAGCAAATGACTAGATCTTTAGAATGCTGTGATAATCCTATGGACTGTTTAGTGTTTGGCATTTCAAAGTTGAAATGGCAGCAATGGAAGACCATAATAATTGTATGTGAGAAAATATTACAAATATGCCAAGTGTGTGACATTAGAAAGACAAGCTTTAAACCAGGAACCAATCAATGCAGATAAAGTAATGCAAAATCTGATTTTTCTGAAAAGTTTTATGCTTTAGATTATATTACACAGTGGTTAGGTTACACTAATCAGTCTTGACTGTAAGTAAACCATTTGAGCTAAATAATTTAGTTTCTGAAAATTTTGAACCTGTGGAATGATGGTTAGCTTTGACCTCAAGGTTTGAAGACCTACAGCAGCAATATTGACACCATCGATTAGGATGCTTCCACTTTCTGATTCAATCATGCGGAACAAGGCCATGGATAAAGATGACTTACCAGCACCAGTCTTTCCAACTATACCAATCTGAAACAATTTCAGAATTCTTTATTTTAACAATATTTACTTGCTAATATCACATTAGAAAACTTGTTAATTTTCAGGTCCACTAATTAGATTAACTCTACATGTATTTGAAAATGTTTTCTAGAGATTAATTCTAATGTAAACATTCAAACTGTTATGGTGACAAATGTTAACCAAACCTTATCACCGCTTTCAATGTGACAGGAAATGTGATCCAAAACAAGGTCAAGGTCTGGCCTGTGTCTACAACAGTAAGATTCAAAAACTATTTCTCCAGATGTTGGCCAATCAGGACTTAATTCTTGGAATGGCAGTACCCAAGGAGACTGTAAGAGCATAGATAAGATATTCAAATACAGTATAGCCTCAATAGTGAAGTATTGCAACAGTATAGCCTCAATAGTAAAGTATGCAACAGTATAGCCTCAATAGTAAAGTATTGCAACAGTATAGCCTGAATAGTGAAGTATTGCAACAGTATAGCCTGAATAGTGAAGTATTGCAACAGTATAGCCTCAATAGTAAAGTATTGCAACAGTATAGCCTGAATAGTGAAGTATTGCAACAGTATAGCCTCAATAGTAAAGTATGCAACAGTATAGCCTCAATAGTAAAGTATTGCAACAGTATAGCCTCAATAGTGAAGTATTGCAACAGTATAGCCTCAATCGTAAAGTATGCAACAGTATAGCCTCAATCGTAAAGTATGCAACAGTATAGCCTCAATCGTAAAGTATTGCAACAGTATAGCCTCAATAGTGAAGTATTGCAACAGTATAGCCTCAATAGTAAAGTATGCAACAGTATAGCCTCAATCGTAAAGTATGCAACAGTATAGCCTCAATAGTCAAGTATGCAACAGTATAGCCTCAATAGTCAAGTATTGCAACAGTATAGCCTCAATAGTGAAGTATGCAACAGTATAGCCTCAATAGTAAAGTATGCAACAGTATAGCCTCAATAGTGAAGTATTGCAACAGTATAGCCTCAATAGTAAAGTATGCAACAGTATAGCCTCAATAGTGAAGTATTGCAACAGTATAGTCTCAATAGTGAAGTATGCAACAGTATAGCCTCAATAGTGAAGTATGCAACAGTATAGCCTCAATAGTAAAGTATGCAACAGTATAGCCTCAATAGTGAAGTATTGCAACAGTATAGCCTCAATAGTGAAGTATTGCAACAGTATAGCCTCAATAGTGAAGTATTGCAACAGTATAGCCTCAATCGTAAAGTACTGCAACAGTATAGCCTCAATAGTGAAGTATGCAACAGTATAGCCTCAATAGTAAAGTATGCAACAGTATAGCCTCAATAGTGAAGTATTGCAACAGTATAGCCTCAATAGTAAAGTATGCAACAGTATAGCCTCAATAGTGAAGTATTGCAACAGTATAGTCTCAATAGTGAAGTATGCAACAGTATAGCCTCAATAGTGAAGTATGCAACAGTATAGCCTCAATAGTAAAGTATGCAACAGTATAGCCTCAATAGTGAAGTATTGCAACAGTATAGCCTCAATAGTGAAGTATTGCAACAGTATAGCCTCAATAGTGAAGTATTGCAACAGTATAGCCTCAATCGTAAAGTATGCAACAGTATAGCCTCAATCGTAAAGTATTGCAACAGTATAGCCTCAATAGTGAAGTATTGCAACAGTATAGCCTCAATAGTAAAGTATGCAACAGTATAGCCTCAATCGTAAAGTATGCAACAGTATAGCCTCAATAGTCAAGTATGCAACAGTATAGCCTCAATAGTCAAGTATTGCAACAGTATAGCCTCAATAGTGAAGTATGCAACAGTATAGCCTCAATAGTAAAGTATGCAACAGTATAGCCTCAATAGTGAAGTATTGCAACAGTATAGCCTCAATAGTAAAGTATGCAACAGTATAGCCTCAATAGTGAAGTATTGCAACAGTATAGTCTCAATAGTGAAGTATTGCAACAGTATAGCCTCAATAGTAAAGTATGCAACAGTATAGCCTCAATAGTGAAGTATTGCAACAGTATAGTCTCAATAGTGAAGTATGCAACAGTATAGCCTCAATAGTGAAGTATGCAACAGTATAGCCTCAATAGTAAAGTATGCAACAGTATAGCCTCAATAGTGAAGTATTGCAACAGTATAGCCTCAATAGTGAAGTATTGCAACAGTATAGCCTCAATAGTGAAGTATTGCAACAGTATAGCCTCAATCGTAAAGTACTGCAACAGTATAGCCTCAATAGTGAAGTATTGCAACAGTATAGCCTCAATAGTAAAGTATGCAACAGTATAGCCTCAATAGTAAAGTATTGCAACAGTATAGCCTCAATAGTCAAGTAGTGCAACAGTATAGCCTCAATAGTAAAGTATGCAACAGTATAGCCTCAATAGTAAAGTATGCAACAGTATAGCCTCAATAGTAAAGTATTGCAACAGTATAGCCTCAATAGTGAAGTATTGCAACAGTATAGCCTCAATAGTAAAGTATTGCAACAGTATAGCCTCAATAGTCAAGTATTGCAACAGTATAGCCTCAATAGTAAAGTATTGCAACAGTATAGCCTCAATAGTCAAGTATTGCAACAGTATAGCCTCAATAGTAAAGTATGCAACAGTATAGCCTCAATAGTCAAGTATGCAACAGTATAGCCTCAATAGTAAAGTATGCAACAGTATAGCCTCAATAGTGAAGTATTGCAACAGTATAGCCTCAATAGTAAAGTATTGCAACAGTATAGCCTCAATAGTAAAGTATGCAACAGTATATCCTCAATAGTCAAGTATTGCAACAGTATAGCCTCAATAGTGAAGTATGCAACAGTATAGCCTCAATAGTGAAGTATTGCAACAGTATAGCCTCAATAGTAAAGTATTGCAACAGTATAGCCTCAATAGTGAAGTATTGCAACAGTATAGCCTCAATAGTGAAGTATTGCAACAGTATAGCCTCAATAGTAAAGTATGCAACAGTATAGCCTCAATAGTAAAGTATTGCAACAGTATAGCCTCAATAGTCAAGTAGTGCAACAGTATAGCCTCAATAGTAAAGTATGCAACAGTATAGCCTCAATAGTAAAGTATTGCAACAGTATAGCCTCAATAGTAAAGTATTGCAACAGTATAGCCTCAATAGTAAAGTATTGCAACAGTATAGCCTCAATAGTAAAGTATGCAACAGTATAGCAATAGTAAAGTATTGCAACAGTATAGCCTCAATAGTAAAGTATTGCAACAGTATAGCCTCAATAGTAAAGTATTGCAACAGTATAGCCTCAATAGTAAAGTATTGCAACAGTATAGCCTCAATAGTAAAGTATTGCAACAGTATAGCCTCAATAGTAAAGTATTGCAACAGTATAGCCTCAATAGTAAAGTATTGCAACAGTATAGCCTCAATAGTAAAGTATTGCAACAGTATAGCCTCAATAGTAAAGTATTGCAACAGTATAGCCTCAATAGTAAAGTATTGCAACAGTATAGCCTCAATAGTAAAGTATTGCAACAGTATTGCACATGTGTGTTACTCAAATCACGACTAGATAGCGAGGTTTTCCGAAATATTCGTCGACTTGGCATCGGGCGTAAACTGACGACAGTTCGTGGGTCTAGGGCTGGGCGTCTTATTCGCCTATGGTATAACCCATCGCAATTCAACTCAACAGACACATGTCACACAGTTTCCAGGACTCTTAACTGTGTTGTTAACCCCACCCCTACCCCTGTCATTTCTTCTACGACAGAGTTCAGCTGTTCCCTACTAAACTGTTTTATTAACCACCCCACCCCTATTGCTCCTCACACAACAGAGGTCAGATGTCCCCATCAAAAACCTATAATTCGTGATATTACTCCTCCGGTGTCTTCAAAATGTGCTACGCCTCTGGTGACTATATCCTCCAGTCTGCTTAAAATAATGCACCTAAACGCCCAGTCATGCAGTTACAAAGCTCTTGAGCTTGCAGACACCATCACTGATGATAGCTACGACATCGTTTTCCTTAGTGAGACATGGTTTAAAGAAGTTGGTGATGAGCCAAGAACCATTGAGCTAACGCCCCCAGGCTTTACTTTAAAGAGTCTACCTCGAAAAACAGGCAGCGGAGGGGGCTTAGCAATACTGTACAGAGACAGTCTAGCCACGTATGTAACAATAAGACCTGAAAGCTCAACGTACACCACCTTTGAGATGTGCGAGTTTCGCTTTTCCCACCACAGTAGAACACTGACTTTTATTTTCCTGTACCGCCCACCACCAAGCAAGAGAAATAAATTGACAACAAAAGTTTTCATCGAAGAATTTCAAGACCTCCTTGACAGTCACATATCAACAAAAGATCTATTTGTCATAGGCGATGTGAACTTGCATTTTGACAGTGAAAATGAAACATACGCGATGTCGCTGAAAAATGCGTTAAAGGATCGCAACTTAGACCAACTGATAAATGTTCCGACACATGTCAAAGGCCATACTCTTGACTGGATAGTTACAAATGCAAGTGAGCTTATAGCCAAACTCAATGTCTCAGACCGCGGCTTGTCAGATCATTTTCTCGTAAACTTTGAAATGCGCCTATCAAAAGCAAAAAAGCCAAAGAAAAACGTGACTTCCCGTAAACTTAAAGCCATAGATATTGCCTCCTTCAAAATGGACGCGACCTCTTTGCTGTTGCAACAGAGCAACACAGACGTTCTCAGCAATTACAATTCTTGCTTGAAAAAGTTGCTGGACAGCCATGCACCTCTTGTCACTCGTACAGTCTCAGTTAGGCCATCTGCACCCTGGTTGACGGAAGACATAAAGACTGCCAAACTTATTCGCCGACGTGCCGAACGTACATTTCAAAAGACAGGTCTGACGATACATCGACAAATATACATACGAGAAAAAAACAAGGTTAACCGTATGATTAGAGACGCAAAAGCTAGTCATATTCGACAAAAAATCGAAACTTCTGATTCTTCAAAGGAGCTATTTAGGATCACCGCTGAAATGTTAGGGGGAGCAAATAACAAACGTTTGCCGTCGTCTATCCCAGTTACTGAACTTCCTGATTCCTTCAATAGATTCTTCATTGGGAAGATTGAGCAGATTAGAAATGACATGCCATCCCTCTCATCACAGCTTGACCACTCTCCAATCTTTCAAAATTCTCCTTTTTGCGAGTTTCAGCGTGTATCTGAAGATTATGTCAAAAGTACTATTTTGAAGATGCCAAATAAGTCATGTGACCTTGATCCCATTCCAACTTCCTTGCTCCTTGAATGTTTAGATGAGCTTGTACCCACAATTACTAACATTGTGAACTCTTCACTGACTTCAGGCATTGTACCACAGCAATTTAAGCATGCACTTGTCAGGCCCTTATTAAAGAAATCCAGTCTTGACCCGGAATGTCTAAAAAACTATCGCCCGGTATCAAATCTTCCCTTCCTGTCAAAGCTTCTGGAGCGCATCGTGTTAGCGCAAATTCTTTCTCATCTTGAACAGTACTGTCTCTTGGAAGAATTTCAATCTGCATATAGGAAGTGCCGTAGCACAGAGACAGCAGTGGTCAGGGTACTAAACGACTTACTTCACAATTCCGACAAAGGCCACATATCAATTCTTTCCATGCTGGACTTGTCCGCAGCCTTTGATACGCTAGACCATGAAATTATGATGGCCAGATTCTCTGCAACTTTTGGTTTAGCAGGAGTCGTCCTAAAGTGGCTTGGATCCTACCTGACGGAACGCACCCAAAGTGTCGTTGTTAGCGGGACGGAATCAACAAGCTTACTTTTGAAGTACGGAGTACCCCAAGGATCAGTTCTAGGCCCAGTACTGTTCACTATGTACACATATCCACTCAGCGGTGTCATACGGCCAACCGGCATCTTATACCATTTCTTTGCCGATGACTCACAGTTATACGATTCATCAGTACCCTCAGAGGTGTCGCATCTGGCAGAGAAAATCAGTAGTACCGTTGCAAGGGTAAGCGATTGGATGGTTGAAAATAAACTCAAGATGAACGAAGACAAGACAGAAATAATTAAGGATTTTTGGATTTTTGGATTTGAGGCACATCGGCACAATTTAGGCCATGTCGTGCCTGCAGTCCCTTAAGGACTACTCTCTCTCTAAACAACAAGGGCCAGATTCTATACAGTAATATAATTAAAATTAAGGTCTATTCACAGTTAAAATAGTAAAGGTAGTAAAAATTTAAATATTTGGTAAAAATCTAATGTAAATAGTGCAGGTTCACAAATTCAGAAATCAGATCTTCGTAGATAGCCCCACTTCCCGAATAAAGCCCAGTACCTTCCCAGGGTCGACATTATTAAATAGTGTTTTTAGATTAGTGGCTCTAAAATGTTTCGCCCTGACATCCTGGTATCTGGGGCAATCAACGAGGATATGTTCCACGGTGAGGCGAGAGTCACAGTACTCGCAAAGTGGGGGCTCCTCTCTCTTCAGTACAAAAGAGTGCGTGATGTAGGTGTGGCCAATCCTAAGTCTGGACATGGTTGTGCTACCACGCCTTGTCAGACCCTTAGATGTGGGCCGCCACCTGACATCCGCCACAATCTGCCTGAGTTTACTGTGAGTCTCAGCCTCCCATCGGTTCTGCCACTCTCGATAGGTGGCAGAGGCAATACTTTGTCTCAGGTCCGAGTAGGGAATTTGGGTTCCTGACACCGCATGATTTAGGGCTCTCTTTGCTTCTCTGTCTGCGGCTTCGTTTCCCTCAATGCCAACATGGGAGGGGACCCAGATGAAGGTGACATCCCTACGGTCGGCTGTTATTAGGTCCAACAGCTTCAGGCTCTTATGTACCAATGGGATGTCAGTCTTCATCCGCCCCAAAGCTTGCAATGCAGATTTGGAGTCGGAGCAGATTATAAATTTACTTCTTTCTGATGCTTTTACGGCCATAAGTGCAAGCAATATTGCATGCAATTCGGCCGTAAAGATGGAGCAGCCATCGGGGAGTCTACGGGAGATTGTTTTGTTCCGAAAGGAGCAGGCACACGCGACCTTTCCCTCCATTTTGGATCCGTCTGTGTAGATGGTGCCACAATCTCCGTAGCTCTCCTGCAGTTCCCTAAAGTGGACTTGTAGTATGCTTGGGTCTGTATTTTCTTTTTTGAAATTAAGGAGGGATAAATTTAATTTAGGTTTATTCATTAGCCAAGGAGGATTCTGAGGGGTTTCTATTTTAGAGATTTGGTCAATGGGTGGGGTTAAATTTTGGATGGGTTCTCTCATTCGAAGGCCCAACGGCTGTATGACGTTAGGCCTTCGATTGTATAATTCTACCTCTGTGGGGTTAAATATGGAGTCAAAAGCAGGGTTCGTGGGGTTGGATTTTAGCTTGACTATATACTGCATTGCAAGCTTTTTCATTCTTATATCCATGGGGAGTTCTCCAGCCTCCACATGGAGACTTGGGATAGGTGATGTACGAAACGCGCCGAGACAGAGACGCAGGGCAGCATTTTGTATTGGTTCCAGTATTTTTAGGTACGACTTCCTTGCTGCTCCATATATTATGGATCCGTAGTCTAGCTTGGATCGAATTAGACTCCGATAGAGCAGCAGCAAGGTATCTCTGTCAGCTCCCCAGTCCGTATGGCTGAGTACTCTTAGTATGTTTAATGACTTTTGGCATTTCTTCTTAAGTTCCTTAATGTGGGGGAGAAAATTAAATTTGGAATCTAAGGTGAGGCCTAAAAATTTTGTAGTTTTCACGACAGGGATCTTCTTTTTGTGTATAAATAGTTCAGGGTCTGGGTGGAGCCCCCTTAGATTACAAAAATGCATACTAACTGTTTTGGAGTCAGAGAATTTGAAACCATTATAGTTTGCCCAACCCTGAATTTTGTTTAAACATAACTGTAATTTCCTTTCTAAGGTGTTCATGTTTTTCCCATAAGTAAGAATGACAAAGTCATCAACATACAAAGAGCACTCTATGCCAGGGGACAGCGCATTTATGATGCTATTTATTTTAATGTTGAACAGGGTGACTGACAGAATGCTGCCCTGGGGTACACCCATTTCCTGGTCATGAGTGTCAGAAGCGGAGTTGCCCACTCGGACCTGAAATTTTCGATCTTTCAGGAATTCCTCCACAAAACGGGGGAGGTGTCCCTTAAGCCCCATAAGCTCCAGGTCACGTAGAATGCCATGTTTCCAGGTTGTGTCATAGGCCTTTTCTATATCGAAGAATACAGCTACTAGATGTTCTCTTCTGAGTAATGCATTTCTAATATAAGCTTCCAGCCTTACCAGGTGGTCAGTTGTTGTCCGCCCCTGCCGGAATCCGCACTGGTAGTTTGAGATCACTTTATTCCTTTCCAGGTACCAGACCAGCCTACTGTTAATCATTCTTTCCATGGTTTTGCAGATGCAGCTTGTTAGTGCTATTGGTCGATAGTTAGCTGGGTCAGAGCCGTCTCTTCCCGGTTTAGGTATCGGTATAACTGTGGCTTTCCTCCAGCTGTTTGGGAAAGCGCCTGTTTGCCACACACAGTTATAGACCCCTAGTAGGACTGCCAATGAGGGTTCGGGAAGGTGCTTGAGGAACTGGTAATGGATTTCGTCTTCTCCAGGCGCTGTGTCATGTGACTTGTCCAGCGATTCCCTCAGTTCCTCAAGCGAGAACGGTTTGTTGTAGTCTTCATTGTTCTCTGACCTGAAATCAATGGGGTGTCTTTCCTCCCTGGTTTTGACTTTTTGGAACTCTGGCGTGTAGTGTGCAGTGGATGATTTTTCTGCTATTGAGGATGCAAGGCAGTCAGCTATTTCTCTGGGGGACGTGACAGTTCGTCCTTGGTTTTTCAAATGCCCTATTGCATTTGATTCTTTCCCTTTGATTCGCCTTACTGCCTTCCAAACCGCTCTAGCAGAAGTTTTGGCATCCAGACTGCCGACAAAACTTCTCCAGGAATTCCTTTTGGCTGACCGTATGGTTTGTCTAGCCTTTGCTCTAGCTATCCTGAATAGCTTTAGGTTTTCCTGGGAAGGATTCTTTATAAATGCAGCCAGTCGTTTTTTCCTATCACCAATAGCACTTTTGCAAGCTGTATCAAACCATGGTTTGCTAGGCCGTTTTGGATTTGCAGAGGTTAGGGGTACAACTTTCCTGGCTATACTTAGTAGCTTGCTAGCAAAGGTATCAGCTGGGTTCTGTTCATGGAGGATATTTTCTGTGATATCCTCAGAGCATCTTTTTTGGAATTGTTCCCAATCGGCCTTATTCAGTTTCCACCGCTGAGGTCGTCCCAATGAAGGGAGATTGTTAGTAATGATGATTGGGAAGTGATCACTTCCCCGTAGATCATTGCTAACTGACCATTTAAAATCGTCCAGAAGTCCGGGGACGCATACGGTGAGGTCAATGCATGTGAATGATCCAGTTCCTGGGTGCAAGTAGGTCGGTGATGCATCATTAAGTATGCATAAATCATGTTGGAGGAAGATATCCTCCAGCATACGACCTCTTGTGTCGGTATTGTTGGATCCCCACATGGTGTTATGGGCATTGAAATCCCCAAGGATTAAATAAGGCCGGGGGAGTTGTTTCAATAGGTCCTCCATGTCTGTTCGGTTTACTGGAGCGCCTGGTGGTAGATACAGGCTGCAGCAAGTGATAACCTTGTGAAGGGTTATCCTAGCTGCTACGGCCTGTAGTGTGGTCTGTAGTTCTACCCTCTCATGGGGGATGCTATCCTTCACAAGGATACAGACTCCACCTGATGCTCTCTCTGCATCCTCAACATTCTTGGTGTAAGCACGGTAGCTTCGGAAGCTGATGCAATCTTTTAGAAATGTTTCCTGTAAGCAGACAGCTACAGGAGTCTCAGAGTCCATCAGTAGCTGCATTTCCTCGTAATTGGCCTTGAGGCCTCTACAATTCCACTGTACAATTCTGGAATCCATGGCTTATTCTAGATGACCTACTTGGAGCTATTTGGCCTTGGGAGGCCCCCGGAGGGGTTTTCCTTTATTCCAGTGACCTTGGTATTTTTATTCTTGGGTTTGGATGGAGAGGAGGACAACCCCCTTTTGGGGGAAGTCTTTCTCTCTGGAGAGGGGAGATCCCTCTGGTTAGAGCGGAGGTTATTTCCTCCTCTCTCACCTCGGGCATCCTCTCCGCTTTGATTTCTCCCCTTAGGGAGTTGGTCAACCTCTAACTCAGTAGAGGTTGGGGTGTCTGGCTGGGTTCTCTGAGGAGAACCTGTGTCAGACATGATGTCTCCGGGTTCTCCCGGAGTATTGGTTTTGACATGCTGCTCAGTCTCCATGCTCTCATCAGCGAGCACAGAGAACCTGTTCTTTAGCATGACAACAGGGCTTTCTTGTTTCTTCAGAGGTGTGTTCTTTGGCGGTGTTTTCTTCTGAGTTGGGGGAGGAGGAGGGGGTGGTGGGGTCAATGTGTCCGTCTGTGTGGCTATGGATCTTCCTTTCTTAGCAACAGCCTGGGCGTAGGTCTTTGTCAAGCCGAATTGGCCCTTGGGTAGGGCCAGTACAGCCGATTTCGCCTGGCTAAAGGTACATCCGTTTCTTGCCTTGTACTCCTGCACGGCAACCTCCTGTTTCCACACAGGGCAGTCCTTGGAGTAGGCTGAGTGGCCAGCTTGACAGTTTGGGCATTTGAACTGGGCTGTGCAGCCCTTGTCCTCATGACCCTCTCCAGCACATCTGGCACACACAGTGTTCCTCTTACAGACTGCCGCGCCGTGTCCATAACCCTGGCACTTAAAGCACCTCATGGGGTTAGGTATGTAGGGCCTCACTGGAACTCGTAGGTATCCTGCCTTCACATACTCTGGCGGTGTCCTAGTTCCGAATGTGAGGATAATAGTGGCGGTTTTGACCTCCTCACCCTCCCTGCGCCTGGTAATGCGCCGGGCATGGGTGACTCCTTCAATGCCCTCCACTATTTCCTTCTCGGAACATTCCAGTAGGTCCCTAGAGCTGATTACACCTCTGCTGGTGTTCAGACTCTTGTGTGGCATGACTTCCACTTGGAGATCACAGAGTCTTCTGCATCTTAAAAGCCCATCAGAGTGTGTCTTGCTGTCTACTTCTACAAGTAGTTCCATTGTTTTGTGTAGCTTAGACACACTCTTGGGCTCTCCCACTACTGACTTGAGTCCCTTATAGATAATAAAAGGGCTCAACTTGGTCAGGCTTTTTCACTCCTCTGTGCATCTGACCACCAGAAATGATGGCCAGGTGGCACAGCTTTTTGGGACCTCCTCTTTTTTATCGTCAATTCGTCGTTTCTTGCCCAGACATAGGTCTGGGGCAAGTAGTTTTGTGTGTGTTTTTTTGTCCATATATATTTTGGTTAATTCGGCACCTGTGATCCCCACCCGCCATCGAGTCCAACAAGGGGACGGGCCATTCGGATGTCCAGAATGAGCCCGCCAGGGCTACACAGGTGCTATACTCAGTCAGCTGCTACATCGGACATGTGTCCGATACAGCAGCTCCCTGATTGACCCTCCAGCCACCGCCCTCCAGCATAGGTCGACGACCTATGCTGGTAGCTCGGCATGACCAGCCGGTTGACCCAGAGCGGGCCATCTGGGTCTCAGGTCTAGGGGAACTTGGAGCCAAAGTATTGTGTTGTTGTGGTTTATCCTCAGATAGCCACCACTCAAACACCAGGATCTCTTTATCCCCCCTTACCCGTCGCAGTCCACGGCAAACGGACTGGTCTAGGACGTAGTGAGAATTTAAAGTTAAGGAGACAGTGTGATGATCAATGAAGGCAGACTTAGGAAAAGAGGAGGCAGACACAATGATAGAAAAGAAGTAGGGCACTTTTGAGCTCCAAAAGTGCTAAGGAAAGAGGAGCGCAGTTTAACGTCATGTCTCGGGACGAATAAAGTATTGCAACTGTATAGCCTCAATAGTAAAGTATTGCAACAGTATAGCCTCAATAGTGAAGTATTGCAACAGTATAGCCTCAATAGTGAAGTATTGCAACAGTATAGCCTCAATAGTGAAGTATTGCAACAGTATAGCCTCAAAAGTAAAGTATTGCAACAGTATAGCCTCAATAGTAAAGTATTGCAACAGTATAGCCTGAATAGTAAAGTATTGCAACAGTATAGCCTCAATAGTAAAGTATTGCAACAGTATAGCCTCAATAGTAAAGTATTGCAACAGTATAGCCTCAATAGTCAAGTATTGCAACAGTATAGCCTCAATAGTCAAGTATTGCAACAGTATAACCTCAATAGTGAAGTATGCAACAGTATAGCCTCAATAGTAAAGTATGCAACAGTATAGCCTCAATAGTAAAGTACTGCAACAGTATAGCCTCAATAGTAAAGTATGCAACAGTATAGCCTCAATAGTAAAGTATTGCAACAGTATAGCCTCAATAGTAAAGTATTGCAACAGTATAGCCTCAATAGTAAAGTATTGCAACAGTATAGCCTCAATAGTAAAGTATTGCAACAGTATAGCCTCAATAGTAAAGTATTGCAACAGTATAGCCTCAATAGTCAAGTAGTGCAACAGTATAGCCTCAATAGTGAAGTATGCAACAGTATAGCCTCAATAGTGAAGTATTGCAACAGTATAGCCTCAATAGTAAAGTATGCAACAGTATAGCCTCAATAGTAAAGTATTGCAACAGTATAGCCTCAATAGTCAAGTAGTGCAACAGTATAGCCTCAATAGTAAAGTATTGCAACAGTATAGCCTCAAAAGTAAAGTATTGCAACAGTATAGCCTCAATAGTAAAGTATTGCAACAGTATAGCCTCAATAGTGAAGTATTGCAACAGTATAGCCTCAATAGTAAAGTATGCAACAGTATAGCCTCAATAGTAAAGTATTGCAACAGTATAGCCTCAATAGTCAAGTAGTGCAACAGTATAGCCTCAATAGTAAAGTATTGCAACAGTATAGCCTCAAAAGTAAAGTATTGCAACAGTATAGCCTCAATAGTAAAGTATTGCAACAGTATAGCCTCAATATTAAAGTATTGCAACAGTATAGCCTCAATAGTCAAGTATTGCAACAGTATAGCCTCAATAGTAAAGTATTGCAACAGTATAGCCTCAATAGTAAAGTATTGCAACAGTATAGCCTCAATATTAAAGTATTGCAACAGTATAGCCTCAATTGAAGTATTGCAACAGTATAGCCTCAATAGTCAAGTATTGCAACAGTATAGCCTCAATAGTAAAGTATTGCAACAGTATAGCCTCAATAGTGAAGTATTGCAACAGTATAGCCTCAATAGTGAAGTATGCAACAGTATAGCCTCAATAGTAAAGTACTGCAACAGTATAGCCTCAATAGTAAAGTATGCAACAGTATAGCCTCAATAGTAAAGTATGCAACAGTATAGCCTCAATAGTCAAGTACTGCAACAGTATAGCCTCAATAGTCAAGTATTGCAACAGTATAGCCTCAATAGTAAAGTATTGCAACAGTTTAGCCTCAATAGTCAAGTATTGCAACAGTATAGCCTCAATAGTCAAGTATTGCAACAGTATAGCCTCAATAGTCAAGTACTGCAACAGTATAGCCTCAATAGCAAAGTATGCAACAGTATAGCCTCAATAGTAAAGTATGCAACAGTATAGCCTCAATAGTAAAGTATTGCAACAGTATAGCCTCAATAGTAAAGTATTGCAACAGTATAGCCTCAATAGTAAAGTAATGCAACAGTATAGCCTCAATAGTAAAGTATTGCAACAGTATAGCCTCAATAGTAAAGTAGTGCAGGGAAGAAAACTACAGAAATAAAACTTTTCCAATCCCCAAATAAATTACTAAAATGTATTTAGTTAGTTAAGAAACAATTTCAGAAATGTAAAAGCAGAACACAACCTTTGTTTAAACAAATATTTTTTTTTTCTAAAAGTTTTTTTTAAGCTCAGGTTATTGTTTGTGTTGAAACTGTGTCACCTTACATTAATCCACTGCAGGTAATGATGCTTTACCCTATTCACCAGCAAATTAAGTTTTTAAATATAATGCAATTATATCATTAAAAAGCTTAGAAAAACATTTTCCAGGTGTTTTTTTATCAGCAGAGCAGGAAAACAATGAAGGAGGAAAAGAGTAGTATGGTGCAGAGAAAGGAGGGGTTAAAAAAAGCAGTTTGGTTTATTTACCTGATTGAAGAGAACAATGAGGTTAATTTACTGAACAGAAGAAATCAACCAGATTAATTAATTGAAGAATTGAAAAACTTTATTGGTGTGACATTGTACATATACAACTTTTATGTACGCTATGATTAAAATGCATACAAAATGTTCTTGTGTGGACTTTTTTTTCCTTCTGTATACTAGAAACAAATTCCATACTCTATGTACTTTGAGATATGCATCGTGAGGTGTATGAACTTTCTGCCTCTTGGCACCTAACACTAAAATAGGTTTAGGGGGACGGGAAGTAAGCAAAGTTTAATGGAAGTTGTTTTTTTTTTTTGTTTTACACAACAAAAACAACTAAAAGAACAACTTAGATGTAAAATAAAACCCAGTGTAGTGACATTAATATTTCAAAAAGTGAATTCAGGTCCTTAATTAAATATCTGATTAAATAAACCTAAGATCAGGTTCTATAGTATATAAGGATAGGTGCAAGTGAATGCAAAGTTAGATGTGAACCTGGCCTAATTAGTTCCCGCTTCAGACCTTGTGGTCTATAGGGCAGATGATGTAAAGTTCATCTGTTTTTGTGGCCTACGGTTAACGAGGATGTCATGTAGCCAGCACAACGACTAACCCGTCATGTAGCCAGCATAACGACCATGTCATGTAGCCAGCACAACGACCAACCCGTCATGTAGCCAGCACAACGACCATGTCATGTAGTCAGCACAACGACCATGTCATGTAGCCAGCACAACGACCATGTCATGTAGCCAGCACAACGACCATGTCATGTAGCCAGCACAACGACCATGTCATGTAGCCAGCAAGGTCATGTAGCCAGCACAACAACCAACTGTCTTTACTTTTCCCCAACTAATGTCAGGTACCCATTAGAGCTGGGTAGACTCAGAGGCGCCCAAGGATTCCGAAGTTAGAAATCCCAGTCTTCAAACCCTCCCAGTCTTCGAACCCGGGACCCTCAGTTCGGAAGCGCATTACCCAGCCTCTCCTGGTCTTCACTTAATGTAATTGTTTTGAAGATGCTTAATCTTTAATTTGAATTTTCAAAATCAATATATACAAAAATATGTTCAAGAAAATGAAGTTTATAAGATTACTATTCGTTTTAAATTAGGTCTAACTTATAAAGCATACTAATTAGCTTTTTCTCTTTAAAAAAACTGCTTGCATAACTGATTTTAAAAATTAGATTTTTCGCTTTCAGGAAAAAAAAAAGTAGCCGTTGCATCAGAACTTTGGATGGTCTAAAATATTGTGATGCCGGATTTTCAATATCTTTTCTATTTTACGAGATCTAAATGGGACGGACGGACAGAAATTTCGCACAAAACTAATAGCGTCTTTTCCCCTTTCGGGGGCCACTAAAAAATGAGCATTATGGGAGATCAAAAAGCTTTTTAATGATATAATTGCATTATTAAACATCTTTTATGGAATTACTCATATCTATTATAGTTATTCTAAAATGGTATGACTAGCTTAACCTCTTGAGGTAACTTGGAATATTCCACAATCCTTTCAACAGACACCACATTACTCTCCAGCTGTGTAGAGTTCTGAACCAGTTCATTTAATGCAGTAGTGATCTGAAAGACATTGAAATAAATGTTACATGCTTTGAATAACTACACCTACACACAGAAACTATTAAAAGATATTGAAAGGGTGTAACAGGACTATCTTGTTTCTACTTCTTCTATTGCTACTACTTTCTAGTTACCTGTAAGGCATGAGAGATAGACAAGCCCACTAAACTTCCAGTCAGTCCATCAGTCACAACAGCCAAGAATGCTGCTGTTGTTACTATAAAATTGCCTAGAAGTTCTAGTCGGATTCTCAGCCATCTAAAGACATTTAAATATAGAAGCAAAATCATGTAAATTAATCTTCAAATTTACAGATTCAAAAAAAAACTAGTCCTCTAAATTACAGATTTGAAATTGTGTTTAATTACTATGTTTCTTCACTGCTAAGATTTACATATTTTGTAACAATAGCTTGTGTTTCCCGTCCATAGTTTTGGCTGAAAAGTTTTTTTGTTCCATGTTGTAGGAAAGAAAACACAGAAGTTCATGCTCATATTTTGGAACTACTTGACACTTAGAAGCAGTAGTCTTCCTTTAATTATCAAAACAATTAATTGTACAAATACATTTTTTTTAAACAATTCATTTTTAGCAGAGATTTTAGAGCTACTTAGGCTAGTCCATTTAGTCCTTTTTTCTGTAATAGTTTTTCGTTGGTAATTTTGAAGTGTTTTGTACTCTAGGAAAGGTTAGTTCTGGAGTTTTGAAGTAAAAAAAATCACAGATCAAATTAAGTCTTATGAAGGAGGCAGCTTTGTCATACTATTATGTGAGAACATTTGAGATGCATATAGCGCATGGACATCTGCAATGTTTAGAATCTAGGATCATCTCAGTGTTAAATAAGACGTCTTGGTACAGATCTTTATATTTTTTGTCAAATAAAAGTTGGCAACATAAATATGTAAAACAGTCATGAAAATGTTGACCATTCTAACATGAAAAGTTAGTAAGATTCACCTAGCAGAGATGATTGAAATGCCTTCTTTGAAAATTGTTTATTTATTATCAATTATGTTGCAAAAGCTGCTAACAAAAATGGTATACATTTTAAAATGTAATTATTACAAGATGAAATGAGGTTTAAAATATTGTTATAACTATAGTGGTGACATAGGTAGGAGTAGTTGTGTGTGCTATCAGCTGACACATGTAACACAAAGTCAACTGTTTGGCGGTCAACTGTGTCAGAGAGGAAGATAATATATGAACTTTCCACATGTAAATCACTCATGATATGGGATCAGGACAGCAGTATTCAGTGATTTTTTTTAGAAAGCCTTGCTGGACCCTATATACGTGTCAGAGTCAAGACTATTCAGTCCAGTACAAGAAGTCCTTAGTGGAGTCTGTCCAGGATAGTTTGAATTCATCAGATTTCAAGATGATACAAGTCTAGCACAATAGTTGAGTACAATGATTACAGTTAGATGTTTAGTGATGCCAATGGTATAGTATTTGGCTGTAATTTATTACATTCGTTAAAACTGTCAAGGTCTTGATTTGGTTTTACATGTCAAGCAGTGTTGGAGGAGAGCCTGATTAGACAGTCAATATTTTTATATGCAAACCATAGGTAGTCACACCATTTGACTTTGGATAATATGGATTGAAAACTACAAATAAAATACAAACTTTTGTATTGCCCCTTCAAAACAAAGGTGACCCTCTCCATCTCCTCCTCCCCCCACCCAGTGTCAGGACTTTGCTTCCTCCCTCCTGCAGAATTTGAGAAATGATGATTAAGTAATTAAAAACATTTCACTAGCAATTTGAAACACTAGCCTAATTAATAAACTTTTATATTTTTCAAGCCAGAAAACAAATTATCATGGGGTTGTAGTTTAAAATGAATGTGTATATAGGAAATAAAAATAAATTGATTTAATTTTTCTAATATTTATAAAAAAAAAGTACCAAAAAAAGGCATACAAGTTAAATTATTATGTGGTTGTGCACTACTACTGGGTGAACAGAATTTCAGATACAACTAATTGAATTGGTAATGCTTAGTCTGTTTAGGATTTATAAGAGAGAAACTAATTGCCTAACCTGGAAGCTGATGTGGAAGCATAGAGATATGCATTATTGACATCAACTTTGTACTGGGACTCAAGGATGAACCTCTCCCCAACATTGAAGGCTCTGATCACATGAGCACCTCTTAATGTTTCACTGAAGTGTGAGTAGATCGGAGACTTGGTGATGGACTCGTTGCGTCTAAGCTGTCTAGAAGTTGGCACATACAGTTTCTAAACAAATTTGCATTCATTAATTTGAGGTTTCAACTACAACTTCACATTTTTTCTAACAATAATAACTCCCTGGTTCTGTGGTATAATAATAACAATAATAATCTTTGTTGTCCGTAAGGAAATTTGTCTTACAATTTGTGCATTACACCAAACAAAACATCATAACTATAAAAAAACAACTGTACATTCACTCCAGACTCATTCATAATTTACATGTGAAAAGTTTATATCAGATTGTTTCTATTTAATGATTTGATTGCCAGGGGAACAAAAGAGTGTTTGTGTCTGTCTTTGCTATCGGTATCTTGTATATCCTTTGTGATGGTAAAATCACAAAATCCTGACCCAAAGGATGATTTGCTATTTCTAGAATCTTTTTAGTTTTTTTATAGATGTTTGTCTCAAACAGCTGTCCAAATGGGGTTTGATTTTTGCCAATGATTTTACCACCAGTATTTAGGATTCTATGAAGTTTATTTTTATTTTAAATGCTCAGATTGCCATGATACTAAAACTTAAAATAGTGCAGATGTGAGCGTGATAAAACATAGTCAAGGCCTTTTCGTTAACATTAAACAAGGACAGTTTTCTCAGTAATCTTTAACTTTGCTGCCCTTTTTTGCTAATATAATCAGTATTTGCAGTAAAATTTAGTTTATTGTCTAGGATAGTACCAAGGTATTTAAAAGTTTCCCAATTTAATAGTCTCTCCAGCTACAGAAACAATATCATTTTCCTTCTTTTCCCTACAAAAATCAATTATCATTTCTTTGGGGTTTTTTTTACATTTAATAATAAAAAATTATCTTTACAGAGTTTTTCAATATGTTCTATTTCTCTGAAATACTCATTTACATCTGAGCTCTCTGAGAGCAGGGTAAGAAGGGCTGCATCATCAGCAAATTTTGTGAAGGAGCAAAAAGGACAATCGGATTGAAAATCATTGGTGTACAAAATAAACCACAATGGCAATGTCACAGCCCCTCTGGGGCGCTCCTGTGTTAACTATGCATGCATTTGATATTACATATTTTTCCCTAACCCTCTGAGATCTCTGGGTCAAAAATTCATTAGTCCATAGTATTATGTATGGACTTATCTTCAAGGCTTTCATTTTTTTAAATAAGTAAATGAAGTTGTATGGTATTAAAAGCTGATGAGAAATCAATAAAGAACAATCTTAAACAAGTGTTTTGTAAATCCAGATTAAAATTTTAGGATGGCATCTGGACTGTCATTCGATGGTCTCAGAAAATTTGGGTTCAAAAATTATCTTAGTCTTAGTAATAAGACTTAAATCTAAAAGAACATCCAAAACATATAAAAGAGACTAAAATCTTTAAAGTCTTATGATATGATTTAAGGGAGAAAATCTCTCTCAATAGAAAGCTAAAAGATATTTAAAAACTAAATGTAACCATTTCCTGACCTGGATAAGGTAATATATCAACATGACAGGGCAAGCAGCAGCTATGAAAACAGGAGTTGTGTAGCTGATGATGACAAGTACACTGATGACAATAAACAAGTGTTGGGAAAATGTCCGGACAAGGCGAGACATGCTGTTGTCTATCATTTCAACATCCCTGGAAAATCTGTTGATGATCCTGCCATGAGGAGTATTTTCAAAAAAGTTCATGGGCTGACGCATGATATTGTTCAACAGTTTATTGTGTAAGCGTCGAGCTGCAGCCACCATTCTCAAAGAAATATTGCCAATAAAACCTAAAGCGCAAATAGCTGTAGAATTAAATAAACTCAATTATAATCAAAAGTTTTGATATATATATATATAACTGAATGCTATCAAAGGCACTGAGCTACTTCACTACCTCCTTCTATTTTAATGTTCTTTTAAATACAAGTCTATAGCCCAAGAAGATGTTTCAATATTATCTAAACATATAAGCTTGGGTGTGAATTTTAGTTTTTATACACCATTTTCATTCGTACACCATTAAGCATCATTTAGATGGAAAGTCTGCCTTTTTAAAGTGTTGCTGTAATTGTAGAATGTTGATAAGCTTCAAAGTATTCAACATTTCTTAGGATTTTTAATCCCTTCACAGTAAAAGTTAAAGCTGCAAATACTAACAAAGCCTGCGCTATGTGGATTACCACAGCTTAATTTAACCAGCCAGACTCACCCTGTACAAAGCCCAGTGAACTGTATACTGCTAAATATGTCCAGGTTTTACTCTCGTACAAATCGGTGGTGGACAGAGTTAGGTTTAGCAGGTAGGGGTCATCAGTCCAAGTAGACAGCCACACACTGGCTGCAGCACTCACACTCTGGTATAAGATGAGTGAGACCACCAGAAAAACAGCATAGATGACACCATAGGCTCTGATAAACTCACAGATTACAGCTCCTTTGATCTAAATACAAATACAAACAATTATACTGGCAGATAGGAATTTCATGATCTACACAAATATTTAAACAGATATTTAGTAAATAATTCAATAAATATACAAATATACATATATACAAATGTAAAGATTCATGCATATAGCAATGCTGCTTACAGATATAGTTTAGTTAAAGATAGAATTTTTTTTGTTGTTTTAAAACAAATTTCATTATGTTATCTATTTAAATATACAGTAAAAGACTAGTATCTACAAGTCTTAATTGTTGTTTTTTTTAGTTCTTTACTCAAATATTCAGTATAACTATTAAATCTAATGTGAAACTGCTTAAATTAACAACTCTGCTTAATTAGTAATAAGAATATACTATAAGGAATTACTTGTGTCAAGATTTTCTCCACAATAAAAGTCATTAAACAAAAAAAAACTTTAAAATACAGCTTATCTCTAATTTTGTAAGTTTTTCTTATGTTCCAATAAAAAAATGTCTAGTACCTTTCCTTTAGCACACTGTTCCTCTTCAATCAGTCCCTCAGTCAGTCCATTCAAGTTAGAATCTCTTGCTTGTCTGTCTTCAGTAGTTGAGGAGTCTGTCATTGAATCTCTTGTAGCGCGTCTAAATGGAAAATTTTTTAAAAATAATAATTATGCTGGGTCTAGCATAAATAAGATATTCAAGGTATGTTTTAAAAATTTTTTTTTATTTTGTTTCATCTATCAAATGTTGAACCTTAAAACTCTCCTGCGCCTTGGCCTCTCGTCCTCTTCTGCTGAAGTTAAACCATCAGAGGTTACACTGTCCACCTTCCTCCACATCTCTGACCTGATGTAATTAACTAAATGTACAAATAGAAGAGGACATTTTAGATAGTTATTTGTAGTAGACAAGTGCTACTTAAGTTTGTTTAACCCTTTAAAAGATATTAGTATTTGATAGCTATAATAACCAATGGCATCCAGTAAAAGTTGCAGAGGACAGCAGGATATAGATGCTATTACATTTTTAATACAAAATCATACATTCAAAAAGTTAATCATGTTTTTAAAAAGAATAATTATTTAAATGTAAAATTATTCCACATGATTTTGTCTCTTTTTTATAAATTTTTAAAAATCTATTTGGCTAAGGCTTATTTGAACAATTGATTCATTTTATTTAAAAGTGAAATGGAATGTATCAACTAAAAGAAGAAAGTTGTTAACTATAAAATGCACATGCCAGTAGACAATTATTGGTTTAAGAACTCTTACAAATAAAAGGCAACATGAAAAGTTAATACAGAGCATTGTATAGTTACTTTCAGGATCATCTTCAATATCTTCATTCAACAGATAACTTTTGAGCAATTGAGCAAAGGGTCCATCTCTGGCAATAAGGTTTTCATAAGTTCCAGACTGAATAATTTGACCATGTTGTAATACCAGGATGAAGTCGACCATAGGAAGCCAGTGAACTCCATGTGTAACTAGAAGTCTGGTCTGAAACAAAAATATTTTTTATATTATTTATAAAAGCAAGAACTGATCCCATCATTTAAATCAAATTTAAAAAAACAAACGGTACTACTGAACCATGTAACCAGGGCCGGTCTTAAGCCACTGCAACCTATGCGGCCGCAGTGGGCCCCGCGCTTTCATAGGCCCCACGCTAAGTATATCTGTAATTGCATAATGATGCAAAATAAACGAAAAAGTCGTGGAAATTATTTTTAAAATCTCCTGAAAATTATACAAAATTGATATATGGAAAACACAAATCTTACGCAAATAAAAAAAAAGCATTGTCAGCTTTCATATTTAAATAAAAATCTAATAATAGTGCGAATTTTAACCGAAAAGAAAGTTCCAATAGAACTAGAATACGTTTTTAAAGCGATCAAAACCCAAAAATGACAACATAATCACTTCTAGTGAGACAGCTGAAACAGATTTTATGAAGAGTGCAAAAACTGCAGTGGTGAATGTCGTAAGAGAAGAAGAAAATGATGTAACTCTAACAACTGATCAACATGTCGTAAGAAATGAAGGCAATAATGTAATAACTGATCAACATGTAGTTATAGATGAGCTAAATGTGGTCGAATCATTGAGAAATCTGGATTATCCTGCCATGTGTCTAGAAAAAATGGAAAGATCTTGTATATTTATTACAAAAAGGTCCACCTGAGATTACTTTGAAGAAGTTTCTGAAAAATAAGGTTGGTAGTGTTAGACACCTTATTTATATAGGTTAGTTATTTAGCGACGCACCATAGAAGACGCATATTGAACGGGACTAGTGACGTTTGGGATATGTTGGGTTAGAGACCGGAAAATCAGTTAGCGATAGAACACTCCAGGGTAACGACGTGTTTAGTGACAGAGACTCCTACTGTGGCCTTTTTATCAGAATAAATACATGTTGAATAGTTCATCAGAGTTGACTACATCTCTTCACTAGTTAAAAACCGATGTTAATTGTTCCTGTCTGTATTGTTGTTCAACTACACGGAATACACCCGAACATCTATACTCAAACGCTTGCAGAGTAATTTGGTTGAAATCCAACAGTCATCCATAGTTGACTTCAAGACAGCCTGAATAAGCAACATCACAGTGGCGACCCCGAACCCGGACCCCCGACGCTCGAAGCCCGAACCTCGAAGCCGAACATCGTACCGGACCTCGAAGCAGAACGTTTACTCAGGTGAGGGTCGTGCACTCGAAGATATAAGATTTCATCGGAGTACGGCTGAACACAGCATCATCGCAGAGTGACTTTGTTCTGGATCTACATGCAGTCGTCGCCTGTTTGATCGCACGTTCAACGAGCCGTTAACTCAGGGTGACCTTCGTCAGGACCGTAATCATCGCAACGCCTGATCTTCATATGCTGAATCGACCTACAACCAGAGAAACCGTTCATTCATAACGGGTGAGAGATCGTTAGTGAACCTGTTGGACATATTTTTTCTTCGTCGTAGGAGCCACATCGAGTATCAAGTTTTACCTCGTCAGTTTCGAGAAGGACAGTTTGCCCGCTGTCAGAAGTATTGTGAGTACTACAAGTTTGGTAGCTAACTAAATCGAAATCGCTCTGTCGTCTTACCCTTTGAGAGATTCTTGTGGAGCAGTTTGCTCATTGAACCGGTTGCTTGCCACTTTTATAACGGTCACTGTGTTTAACCTTTGGAAGGTTAGTAAAATCGTATTTTTCGCTGCTGAATATTGATATATCTAGTATTCGTCGGTCTAGACTATATCTAGACTTGTTGATAGTGAAGTTGTGGAAACAGCTACATCCACTTAATTTCGTTGAAAACCGTTAGTCGTATAACGGAACGTCGTCGGAGGTGACCTTGGTCTCACCTAGTCTACATTGGACAGTTTGGTCTAGTGAAGCAGAGTACAACAGCAAACTTCGTCGTACTACCAGAGTAGCAGCAGAAGCAGTGAACTATTTTAGAGAATCGTTATTCGTCAGCCCAGATCAAGTCATCGTCAAGAAAGTCGTTATTCGTCAGCCCAGATCAAGTCATCGTCAAGAAAGCCGTTATTCGTCAGCCCAGATCAAGTCATCGTCAAGAAATTCGTTATTCGTCAGTCGTCCAGATCAAGTTGCCGTCAAGAGACTGTTATTTGTCAGTAGTCGTCTACACAAATCAAGTCATCACCAGAAGAACCGTTAACCTATTCGTCAGTAACTGTGTACACAAAGTCGTTGGAACTACACATACGGTCATCAACAGTCGTCGAAGAAACTGAAACATTTTGCTGTGGCATATCAGGACATCTGTGGCATTACGTGGGATACTGGTAGCACCGGAGAACAGAGTCAGAACTGGAAGAGAGGCAGTGGAATTTGTTGTGATCTAGCATATTCGGGAGTCCGAACAAAGGGATCTTTCTTATCAAAAGCTAAGTGCCATTTTTCTTATTAGTATATGTTTAGATTGCCCTTAGAAATAGATTTCGTCTAAATTTGGTATGTTAGCCTGAGTAAAATTCAGGTGGTGCTGAAGCCTTAAACCCGTTCGGGGTAAAGACATAATTTAGATGAAAAGCTATATTATACGTTTAGGATTGTAATTTGTTTTGTTTGTGTAAACGTCATATCCGTTGTTGCCTAGTTACTTCGTGACGTTATCATTGTGTGCCATATTGTCATATCCCAACCCATAGTGATAGTCTCATTTAATTATTTCATTTGTTTATATTATTTTAAATTATTTATTTTTATTAATTTAATTAGATCTGTATTTTTTTTCACTTAATGATAGAAAGTACGGGTAGGATTCTTTCATTGTGAATCAGACTAAAATAATTTTAGTTTGAGCGGTTAAAATCAAATATGATTTTGCCATGAGAATAATGCCGAAACTGGCATCGTAGTCAAACACTGTCGTCTGGCTAAATATAGATCTACAAATTTTGTACATCTCTTTGGTACAATTAAATCATCTAGACTCTAATTTGAAATATTATTAATTAAAAGATGAATGAAGGTAGTACATTCTAGATATATATATCTTGTTGAAGATATATTTGACATTGTATACACATATTTATTTCGTATGGTTAAATAGAACCATAATTTCTGGATTGGATCTAAGAAATCTATGATAATCTATCTTATCTACTCTAGACAGTCTTTGAATTTACTCTAGACACTTCAGTCACATCAAATTTTAAAATTGATCATAGTTATTCATACTAGATCTAATAGTCTAATAACTATAGATCTAAAAGGTATTATTATACATACTATAATATACTAGATTTAAATTTGTGTGATACTAGACCTAATATACAGATCTGAATATAACTCAGACTAGATTTACTTATTTACTAAATCTATAGAGACATAACACTTAAAACTGGTATAAAAGTGTGTAAAAACCTAAATATAAAATAAGTTTAAAGTATAGCCATAACCAATATAGGCTAAGTAAAAATATATATAAAATATAAAACACAATGGCTACATCATCATATGTGGACCTTAAGGAGGTTAAGGAAACAGCTATGCAGGATGGAAAGGCCATGGAGTTAAAAGGAAAGGACTTAGCAGCTTATGTACAGCAAGTTGTGAGGGAAGAAACAGAACGTCAGAGACAAGAAAGGATCAGAAAGGAAGAATATGAGAAGCAAAAAGAGGACCAAGATAGACAAGACAAAGAGAGAGAAAAAAATAGAGAGCATGAAGCTAAAATGGAGAAGATGAGATTGGATGCAGCACAAGCCAGAGCTCAAACTGAACAAGGAAATAACACAAATAATTCAAATAATATTACCACACGAAGAGACAACCCTAATTCACAGACATGGCTAAAGAGAAAAATACAAAGTTTTGATGAACAGAAGGATGACATTGGTGATTTTTTGAAAAGATATGAGGCAAAAATGTCTACATTTAATATGCCTGAAGAAGAATGGTCTGAAATACTGATAGACTTTGTTCATGGCCAAGCTTTAACAATATGCCAAAATCATGACCATCATATTGATGATAGCTATCAGGTTTTAAAAAGAGAATTATTGAATGCATATGGTCATAATGCTACAACTTTTAGAAAGAAATATTTTGACAATATACCATCATTAGAAATAGAACCCCAAACTACTATTAATATGGAAAAGGATTTTTTCAATAAGTGAGTAAAATTAGAAAAAGTGAATAACTCTTATGAGGGATTAAAAAATTTTATTCTAGTGGACAACTTTGTAAATAAATGTGATCCTCAATTACAATCTTTTATTAGAGAAAGAAACCCAAAAACTATAGATGAAATAACAGAAATAATGAGAGTATACAAAAATGCCTATCCAAATAAACCATTTTCTGATAGAGATAAGAGCAAAGTAGATTTAATAGGATACACCAAAGAAAATGTTGATAGAAGTAGAAATAGAAACAGATCAAATAGTGGAAATAGAAAATATAGTGAAATAACCTGTTTTAAATGTCAAGGAAAAGGTCATATAGCAGCTAACTGTAGAAGAGGGAATAGTAGGTCTGGAAGTAGAAATAGATACAATGAACAAAATAACAGTAGATATAGGAGTAGAGATAGGAATGACAGGGGAAATTATAGAAATAGGAGTTACAGTAGGGAATACAAAAATAAAGGTACAGATAGGGTATATTTCATGGAAGGAAATAGGAACAATTTTGCAGTGTACCCAGGGTTTGTAGATAGAATTCCGGTGGAATTAATCAGGGATTCAGGTTGTAACACCTTGGCAGTAAAAACTAAATTTGTCAAACCTCATTGGTATAAAGGGTTTACTAAGAAAGTAGAATTAGCAGATGGCACCGTAAGGGAATTTAAAGCTATAAGGGTGTACATTGAAACTCCATTTTTCACTGGTTATTGTGATGGCATTGCAATACCAGAAATGAGATATGATATGTTAGTAGGAAACATAAAAGGAGTTAAAGAATGTTCAAGAAAAGAATTAGAAGACTGGCAAAACAAATACAAAAACATAAGACAAAATCATGAAAACATAGAAACACAAAATATAACAAGTATGATAATAACAAGATCAATGGATAAACAAGATGAGAAACAGGAAAATACAATAAATGTAATAAGTAATGATGAAGAAAAAGAAACCAGTAAAGTAATACAAATAGAAAATACAGATGTTAAGGAAAGAGAGATAGAAAATGAAACACAAAATAGTCTTGAAACACAAATATCTCAAAGTGAAAAAGAAACAACACCCACATTTGCATTAGAACAAATGAATGACAATATTATTGGGAAAATTTATTCAAGAATATCAGATAAAAACAATAATAATCCAATGGAGAAATTTTGTATAGAGAATAAAATATTATTTAGACAAACAAGTAATGATAACAAGAAAATAAAACAACTTGTCTTACCACAGAAATATTGGAAAGATGTTTTAATCATGACACATGATAATAATTTAGCAGCACATAGGGGAGTAAAGAAATGTTATAGGAATTTGTCAAAACAAGTATTCTGGCCCAAAATGAAAGCAACAATAAATAAATACATAAACTCATGTGACATATGTCAAAAGAGATCAAACAAAAGCCTAGTGAATAAAGCACCCATTCAAGAAATGGATGAATCTACAGAACCATTTCAGAAAGTATCTATTGATTTAATAGGTCCTTTAATTCAAACTGAAAATAATAACAAATACATTCTAACAGTAATAGACATGTTTAGTAGATACCCAGAGGCAATCCCATTATCAAATACAAGTGCAGAGAATATCATTAATGCCATAACTCAAAAAGTTATTACAAGACATGGTATACCTAAAATTATATTGAGTGATCAGGGATCTCAGTTTAAGTCAGAACAATTTAAGAAATGGACTAAACAATACAATATACAACACATATACTCTTCGGTTTACCACCCAGAGAGTAATGGTTTATGTGAACGATATGGTGGTTCATTAAAAAGATCACTAACAAAAATAATTCAGAATAATCAGAACAAGTGGGATCATTACATTAACTATGTACTATTTGCTCATAGAAACAACATCCATGAAGCAACACAATTTTCACCATATGAAATAATACATGGAAGAAAACCCAGAGATGAATTAGATGTTTTTAAAGAAAATCTAATAGGCAATGAGAATAAATTAAATAATGACAGTGAAACAACAATCACAACAGAATTGAAAGAAATATGGACTCAAGCATATAACAACAACAAGAAGTACAAACAAAGTGCTCATGAGAATCTAAATAAGAAAAGACAATTGAAAACACTAGAAGTAGGAAACAATGTATTAATATTAATAAATGACCTGAAAAAATAAAATTGGTAAACAATGGAAAGGTCCATTTAAAGTGATAAAACAAATTAGTGATGTGAATTATCAAATTGAAATAAATGGGAAAATTAAAACATATCACATAAATAATTTGAAACTGTATCATGATAGAGAAGATGAGTTGATACAAAACATTCAGGAGAAAATAGAAAATACATTTTCAGAAAGAGAAGAATGCTTTATGATAATAACAAATGAAAATCACAATGAAAATGATATTAAGGAAATACCTGTAATAGAAACAAAAGAGAATCAAACTTGGCAAAAGATTAATCTTAATAATTTAACTAAGGAAAAGTCAAAAGACATAACTAAAATAATACAGGAATACAAAGAAATTTTTTCCAGCATACCAGGAAAAACTAATATTATTAAACATGACATTAAAGTAACAGATCCAAAACCTATCAAGCTTAAGCCATATAGAATACCGCTACATTTACAAGACAAAGTAAAGAAAGAAATAGACAATTTACTAGAATCAGGTATAATTGAACCATCAACATCTCCTTATGCTTCACCAATTGTGATAGCCAAAAAGAAGAATGGAGATATAAGGTTATGTATTGATTATAGGAAACTTAACAACATCACAGAATTTGACCCATATCCAATGCCAAATATAGAGGATATTTTACATAAATTAAATGGAGCAAATTTTTTTACTAAATTGGATTTAACTAAAGGTTATTGGCAAATACCTTTAACAGAAAATGCAAAACCTTACACAGCATTTGTAACACCATATGGTATTTTTCAATGGAATTATATGAGTTTTGGATTAGTAAATGCACCTGCCACATTTAATAGAATGATGAACATGATAATTGGAAACAAAGAAAATGTTATTTGCTATTTGGATGACATATGTATTTTTAATAATAGTTGGGAGGAACATTTGGTAGATGTAAAAGAAGTGTTCAAAATAATAAAAGAAAGTGGACTTACAATTCAAGCAGAAAAAGTAGAAATAGGATTGGAGGAAATAATTTTTCTAGGACATAAAGTAAATAACAACATGATTAGCCCTATTGAAGATAACATAAAGAAAGTACTTAATATTGAAATACCTACAACAAAAAGACAAATTAAAAGCATATTAGGAATAGTAAATTATTACAGAAAGTTTATAAAGAACTTAGCAGAAATAGTGAATCCATTAAATGACTTACTTAAAAAAGGAAAACCTCAAAAAGTAGTTTGCAATGAGGAATGTGTGAAAGCTATTGACAGAATTAAAGATGTTTTTAGTCATGAACTAATATTAAGACTACCTGATAAAGACAAAATATTTTATGTCACAACTGATGCATCTGGTAATGCTATTGGTGGTTGTCTAATGCAGAACTATGATACCTTACATCCTATATTATATGTAAGCAGAAAATTGTCAGAGGCAAAAAAAAAATATAGTGTCATTGAAAGAGAAGCCTTAGCTGTAATATGGGTAATTACTAAGCTAGAGAGCTATCTAATAGGAAGGAAATTCATATTATTAACTGATCATAAACCTATTCAGTATATACAGCAAAAGAGCATGAAAAACAGTCGTGTTTATAGATGGTTCTTAGCACTACAGGAATATAAATTTGAAGTGAAAGCTATTAGTGGATCTGTGAATATTGTAGCTGATCTATTGTCTAGAATGACATTGAAATGAAATAAGTTCGTAAATAAACTATGATTATATTGATTATGTAATATATATTAATATATTGACACCATTTATATGTTATGAAAAAGGGAGATAAGTAAAGTTGATGTTAAGCATTTAAAAGTAAGTATGGATATTTTTTTTTGTGTGAATCACTTCATATATCATTGACGAAAGTTAGTTCTATGGAAAAGGGTGAGTATAAAAGAAAAATGGACAAAAGCGTATAAAAGGGTGGTAAGAAAAAATTTATTGAATGTGTAAATAAAGTCTATAATTGTTTTTTGAAATATTGTATTTTATCAGATTATTGCCAGTGAAGAACACTTGTGACGTGTGACGTGCCCATAAGATGCCACATTTTCTTTTATGATGAACTGTGTACTAATGAAGATGATTCTGGAATGTTATGAACATTGACATTGAATATGAGGAACTGTCAAGTCAAGATGAAGATGTCAAGATGAAGATGTCAAGATTTTTATGTTTGTTGTCTTCCCCTTAAATTGAAAATGCCCTTGTAAGACTTGACAGTAGTGGAAAAATATTGACATATTTTTTTTTTCAAGGGGGGGAGGAATCTGTTAGACACCTTATTTATATAGGTTAGTTATTTAGCGACGCACCATAGAAGACGCATATTGAACAGGACTAGTGACGTTTGGGATATGTTGGGTTAGAGACCGGAAAATCAGTTAGCGATAGAACACTCCAGGGTAACGACGTGTTTAGTGACAGAGACTCCTACTGTGGCCTTTTTATCAGAATAAATACATGTTGAATAGTTCATCAGAGTTGACTACATCTCTTCACTAGTTAAAAACCGATGTTAATTGTTCCTGTCTGTATTGTTGTTCAACTACACGGAATACACCCGAACATCTATACTCAAACGCTTGCAGAGTAATTTGGTTGAAATCCAACAGTCATCCATAGTTGACTTCAAGACAGCCTGAATAAGCAACATCACAGTAGACATTTCTCTTCAATGCATTGCAAACCAAACCTGAGTAATGGTTAAAGTGTTTTGCGTCCTTGGCTGATATATTCTGTGTCAGCAGACAAGATCTATTGTTTCTACTGTTGTCTACTGGAAAAACAAAAAAGTTCCTTTTTAAATGAAGGATTTGACTAGTGGCAAAGCTGTACCACAAGGCTAGCAGAGCATGAAAAATCGCAAAGGCATTTAGACGCCATGACCAGCTGCTGTGAAGCTGGAGCAGGACTAAGTAAAAAAAAAAAAAAAAACAGGCATTGACAAAGTTCACCAGGAGATGCTTTATTCTGAAACTAAACGTTGGACTAGTTGCAATTGTACGATTTCTAGCGAAGCACAATTTAGCTTTCAGAGGGACCATTGAAAGACTTAAAGAGCCAAGTAATGGGAATTTCCTGGTCTAGTAGAATTACTCGCAAAGTTTGATCCAGTAATGAGGGAACAAATTCGACGTGTTACCAATGCAGAAATTCATGATCGTTACCTGGGAAAGAAGATTCAAAATTAACTTATTACTGTAGTAGCTGATGCTGTTGTGAATTCTATCCTTCAAGACATCAAGAATGCAGTGATATTGGATTGTACTCCAGCCATAAGTCACAACGAGCAGATGTTATCGGTATCTCTCAGATAAGGGTTCATGCGAAAGAGCTTGTGGTTGTATATGAACGTTTTAAGTTTCTTCCTGTTGTTTCTTCTTGTGACAGCGAAAATAGTTGGCTGGAAACATGGATGTTGTTGCAATCTTTCCAGCCAAAAGTCAAGGAAAAGGCAGTATGATAAATCTGTGGAAAACTCCACACATCGAAAAGCTGAAGATGGCTACAGGATAAAATGCTTCAACAGAATTGTGAACACTGCAATTTACTCCTTGCAGCTGAGATTTAAACTGTAACTGTGGCATCTTGTGAAAAAAGTTTCTCGCATCCTAAACTAATCAAGAATTACTTAAGGTCAACAATTCACGAAGACAGATTGAACAATGTGACAATTCTTGATATTGAGCGTGATCTATGTAGGAAACAGAATTTTGATGATCTACTGTATGACTTTGCTACACACAAGGCTCGTAAAGTAAAGTAAATATAATCGTGATTTTGTACTTAGTTAAAAATTTATAAAATGCAAAAAGGAATTTATTTTTTTAAACAAATCTTAAATTTCACTTATTATCCTTATCCCTACCCAGAATAGGCCCCGCGCAACCCGTTTCGCATAGGGCCCCGCAATTGCTAGGATAATAAAAATTACTAAAAATATAACATATAATGTTACGATGGACACTTAAATATAAATACACTTGAAATAAGAATACTCTCAGGTAAACACAAACAAGTTTAATTAGCCATCTTGATTACTGGAGTAGTTTCCCCTGTGCATGGGCACAACTCTACCTGACCTATAACATTCCATCAACATCCCCTCTCCTCCCAAAAAAAAATTATAAAAAAAAAAAAAAGTTGCAAAAAAAATAAATAAATAATATAATCAAATGGACAAAACGATTTACAACCATAAATATGTTCCAAGTGAAATAACTACACTCAGATCAAAAAAACTATTTCCAACTGTAAATAAGTACAGTTCATATCTCGACGTTTTCTGGAGAGTGGCCCTAGGCCACAGAGAATACTGGTGAGTATTTTGGGCGTTGGGTGGACTGTTAATACACTCATTCTCTGCGTCTGGGAAAATGTCAGTACAATTACTTTATCTTGAGAAAAGTCTATGTTGTTAGTGGTGTCAGGTCTTAGGTGCCTTCTGTTTCGTTGGTACTTGAAACCATTTTCACCTTCTATAATGTAGGCACGTTCGTTTACTTTCCGACATACTCTGCCGTGTCTCCACGTAGTATCGTTTGGTGATTGATAGAAGACTTTCTGTCCCGACGTTTATAAGCTTCATGTCAAGGGCTGTTTTGTTGTAGTGTTTTCTGACACTTTGCTGTCGCTTCTCCCGTTTGGCCATGGCTTCTTGGTGTGACATTCTTGCAGGATGCTCTCTTCTTGGCAATAGCGTTCTTGTTGCCCTTCCAAAGAGCATCTGAGCCGGACTCAAATTGGTATCTTGCCTGGGTGTATTTCTAAACTCTAGTAGGGCTTCATAGGCATCTGACTTACTTTCTTTGGATTTTTTCATCAGATTCTTTAATATTTTCACTGCTGCCTCTGCCTTGCCGTTTGACTGATGATGTCCTGGTGAGGATTTTAAATGGTGGACACCCCATGCTTCCATAAATGTGGTGAATTCAGCAGATGAAAACTGAGGTCCAAAATCACTGATGCACACTTTGGGGACCCCATATCTGGCAAACACATTTTTTAGTTTTCTTATAACAACTTGACTTGTTGTCTTGTGCAAATGTTCTACTTCAATAAAATTTGAATAGTAGTCAACTATGGCAAGGTATTGTTGGTCAAATATTTGAAACAAATCTATTCCAACTTTGTCCCAGGGATTTGAACCCTCATTATGCTGTATTAAGCTTTCTTTCTGGTTTGCAGGTTTACTTTGCTGACAAGGTTGGCATGCATTAGCTATTTCTTTTATTCTTGCCGCTATTCCTGGTCAGTAAACTGCGTCCCTTGCTCTTCTCATCATGGCATCATACCCTAAATATGCTGCATGTAGTTTGGTTTCAAATTCTTTTCTTAATGCTCTTGGGATAACTATTCTCTCCCCTTTCATTAGAAGGCCATCCTCATAGGTCAGTACATCTGCAAGTGACCAATACTGTTTGAGTTCTGGTACAATATGATGCTTGTCTGGCCAACCGTTCAGTATGTACTGTTTCAACATCTGCATCTCATTGTCTATTTTGACTGCATCTTTAACTTTATCTAACATTATATCTGGGAGGGCCAGTCCCACAGTGTTGATAGAGGTGTCAGGAAAATCTTCCTGCTCTGGCAAAGGGTCTCTGCTTAGCGTGTCAACAATCTGTAATCTGTTTCCTTTGGTATACTGGTACTGAACATCGTATCGGTACAAACGCATCATTAAGCTTTGAAGCCTTTTAGGTGCACAACTGAGGGGTTTATTGAGTATATTTTCCAATGGTTTATGATCATTCTGTATTATTATTGTTCTGCCGTACGTGTACTGGTCAAATTTTTCTAGAGCTACTGCTACAGCCAAGAGTTCCTTTTTGATTTAAGCCCACTTTTTCTGAGGCTCTGTGAGTGATCTTGATGTGTATGCTATGGGTTTGTCATCTTGTAGGAGTACAGCTCCTAGGCCATTTTGACTGCTGTCCACCTGAATAGTTACTTTCTTCTCTGGGTCGAAATAACTTAGGGTTCCATGATTGGATATCTTCTGTTTGACACTATTAAATGCTTTCTCACAGTCATTCGACCACACGAATAGCTTGTGTTTCTTAGTCAGTTCTGTTATTGGTTGTAGGTCTGTTGAAAGTCCAGGGATGAATCTTGATAGATATTGTATCATTCCACAAAATCTCCGAACCAGGGGTTTTTAGATTTGTTATGGCTCTCACCTTGTTTGGGTCTGGTTTTATTCCTGACTGGGAAATAATGTGTCCCAAAAACACAATTTCTGACTTTCGGAATGCTGATATCTTTTCATTTAGTCTGATGTTTTTTTCCTTTAGCCTATTGAGTAATTTTGATAGGTTTTCCTCATGATTTTTGCGAGCCTCTTCTACTGTGTCCCCCTTTCCAATTACCATTATATCATCCACCACGTTAAAACATCCTGTTAGTCCCTCCAAAGCATCATTCAAATGTCTTTGAAAGACTTCCGAACTTACTTTGAGACCAAAGGGAAGTCTATTCCATTTGTATCTACCGAATGGGGTCGCCATTGCAGTGAGACCTGATGAGTCCGGGTCTAGTTTGATATGCCAAAAAGCTTCCTGAATGTCGACTTTGCTAAATATCTTGGCGTTACCCATTTTTCCAAAATGTCTTCTAGTGTTGTTAGGTTGTAATGCTCCCTCAATAGTGCCTTGTTCAAGGGTTGAGGATCAATGCAGATTCTGATGCTGCCATCTGATTTCTCTATCAATGCCATTTGGCTAACCCACTCTGTGGGTTCAGTTATTCTTTCCAGAATTCCTCGTTGAACTAATGAGTTTAGTTCAGCTCTGACTTTCTCTTTTAATGCTATCGGAATTCTTCTGCATGGTAGGACTTTGGGCTTCACTGTTTTGTCTATTTTCAATGTAGCCACGCCCAAGTCACCGAGTGCGTCAATGTTTTGATGTTTGCTTCCTGTGGCTTCGACTTTGGCAATAAATGGGTCTTCATTTATGTGAATGAGTTTCATCTTCCTCAGAGTTGATAATTCTAGCAAGCATGTTAGATCATTTGGTACTACCACATACTCTACATTGAATTTCTCATTGGTCTTTAGATTGGTGGTTACCAACGTAGCTTTTCCTTTTGGCTCCATTACCGTCTTATTCTACATAGTTAACCTCTGGGACGTCTGTACTATCTGGTCTGGGCACACATATATTTCGTTTATGGTATTGACGTCGGCGGTACTGTCCACTTGGAATCTGACTCTTTGGTTGTTGATCATCATAACGGCCGTCATCCTATGCTTTTTGGGGCCATTCATTGCCATTACCCATTCAGTTTGGAGTGTAACTTCATCTTCTTCTGTGTCTGAGTCTATGTTACTCTGTGTCTTTGCTTGAGTAATGCTGTATATTTTCTTTTTGCAGACTGAGGCGAAATGATTCCTGCCTCCACAAATGTGACATGATTTTCCCCAGGCCGGACATTTTTCCTTTATGTATTCATGGTCGCCCTTGCAAAATTTACATGTTTTCCTTTGTCTTGGCCCTTTGTCACTCTGTTGATATTCCTTTCTGTATTTTGGGCCTGACTTAGATGTTGAGATTCTTTCAATCGTTGGTTTGTCCAAAAGTTCATTTCTTCCTTCTCTGATATCCTTCATTTGTCTTTGTGATCTTTCATATATCCTAAACACGTCTATGCATTTCTGTAGGGTTAGTTTATCGTCTTGCAACAGTTTCCTCTTCAATTGTTCACTTCTAACCCCTAAGATAATTCGGTCCCTAATCAGACTCTCTTCTAGTTTATCAAAATTGCAGCTGCTTGCCAGTTTTTTCAGAGCAGTTATGTAAGAGTCAATGTTCTCGTCCTCTTCTTGTCTTCTCGTATTGAAGACATATCTCTCATATGTTTCGTTGGTTCTCCCAACATAGAACTCTTCAAAACTCTTTAAAATTTCATTTATTTTTGTCTCCTGCCCTTTTCCAAATGAATCAGACACGGCTGCTGCCTCACTTCCAATTATGGTCATTAGTGTTGCTACACGTATATCTTCTGTCTCTGTTGTGAGTTTCGTGGCCTTTTCATAGTTATCCCAGTCTCTTCTGAATCTTTTCCAATTGGCCGCCATATTGCCTGTTTGCAATAGCGGTTGCAGTACTGGGAAATATCTGTTAGCAGTTGCCATTTTAGCTACTGATTTCTTATATTTTCCTCCAAGTTTCGCTAGGTTATCGTTTACCTTTATTAGATGTGTACACCGCTGCCACCATGTTACGATGGACACTTAAATATAAATACACTTGAAATAAGAACACTCTCAGGTAAACACAAACAAGTTTAATTAGCCATCTTGATTACTGGAGTAGTTTCCCCTGTGCATGGGCACAACTCTTCCTGACCTATAACATTTCATCAACATATAAGATACTGACTAGTGTGTAGTGTTATTTTTTGTTTTTACAGCTCAACAAGAAAAGCAAGAAAATATATATTTAAAAAAAAGCTTTTCTAAAAAACAAAGCTTACATTAAACATAGTTGTATCAATTAGTTTGGCTGTCATTTAATTAAATGTGTAATAGATCTAGACTAACAATAAACAAGCAAATTATTAAACAAAAAAATTTGTTAAAAAAAAAAAAAGCTTATCTAAAGGGGCAAAGCTCTGCCCTAAAAACTATATCAAAATACAAGTTATTTCCCTTATTTGATATCAAACAAAATAATTAATTTCCAATAATTAATTGACTAATTGAGTATTTTTGTTTATTGATTCATGTTTTGTTAGGTATAATAAATAATTGTTTAATGTATCAACTTGATCAGAGAATATGTGAAGGAGAAATCGCATTAATTATATAATGGGACAAGACCAAACAAATTTAGCCATATCTGTGAATACTGAAATATTAGTTTACCATGTTGGTATCAAACAAACTAATTAATTACTGGTAATTAATTACCATTAATTAATTGTCTAATTTGTTACTTTTTTTTATTGATTCATGTCTTGATCTGAGAATGACAGACATTAAGTTAATATAAGCTTTGTAAAAAGCATTTATAAAAATAAAAAAAAAGGGGGAATAACCTGAATTCGAACTTATGGTTTCTAGTGGAGAGTCTATGTCTATGTAAGATTGTATAGTTATCTATTGTTTCTATAGTCTCGTCCTTTTTTTCATATTATGTTCACTAAGACTCAGTGGACGGCCTAAAAAGGGGACTAATTTGGCTTATACCACCACTTCAGTCAAGTATTAATTCTTTCCCTTGTTTCAGATACCAAACAAAATTATTACCAATAGTTAATAAACTAAGTTGGTTATTTTTTTTTTATTCTTGTGTTGCCAGATAAAATTAATGATTGTGCTAAATTTTAGCTTTATCCAAGATTGAGTGTGGGAGAAATAATGTGTACAACTTTTAACCAGACAGACAGACAAGAGTAAATTGATATAAGCTTTGTAAAAACAATACTTTAAGACTAGTGACCTTTGTTTTGAGCAGTCCAGAGTTGCTGATGACATTCTTGAAGATGTGTTTACCAACGTGCATGTCTAGTGAACTTAGGGGATCATCAAGCAGTAGCACATCGGACTCACCATAAACAGTTCTAGCCAATGAGACTCTCTGTTTCTGTCCACCACTCAAATTGATGCCCTAGGAAAATATAAACTGTCCCATTAAAATTTATGTTTGAAACAAGTACAAAGATCTATATGAGTTTGAAAAACTTTGACTGAAATAAGACTTAAAAGTAGAGAGACCCAAATCCTTGTACAAAATATTCTAGCCAATAGCCACTTACATTTTCTCCCACTTCTGCTTTGTCTCCCCCAATAAAGTGTTCCAGGTCTGTATGTAAAGCACAGCCTTTAATCACTTTGTTATAATGATGCTGGTGGTACTGTCTACCAAATAAAATGTTCTGTTTGATGCTTTTGTTCTGAATCCAGGCTTGCTGTGGTAAGTAAGCTATTTGACCCTGAAAACAAAATTGGAAGAAAAAAAGTGAATAAATCACAATAACCACTAATACCTGACATAAGTTGAGGAAAGTAAAGCAGATGGTCATTGTGCTGGACATATGACACCCTCATTAACTGATGGCCCAAAAAAAAACAGATGATCTTTACAACATCTTCCCTAAAGATTGCAAAGTCTGAGGGGAACTTACTAAAAACTAAACACACGAGGGAAAAGTTTGAAGAAAATGATGACACTATGATACAGTAAGTAAAAATATGTCCAAATAGCAAAAGTTTTAAAAATCAAATCTTCCAGTATGAAGCTAACAATGGTCTATTATTTCTCATTCTAGTTATTTGGCTTGTAATGCTTCAAATAGTCTTTGCATAATCATGTTTTTCTATTAACAGTCCAGCTAATGATTTCTGCTCAAGATAAAGTGCAAAATATTCATGTATTTTTTTTAAATTATAATAGTCAAACCAGAGTTTTCACTGTGAGGCCAATTAAGTAGTTGTTTTTTCCCCCCAGAGATATAGTTCTAGGAAACTTTTAACAGCTGTTTGCAAAAGACATCCAGTGTGCCCCCATTTGATTCCTAAACCATGTAGAGTTTGTAAGCTAATAGGAGGCATGGTAAAAAAAGGTAATAATTTGGTCAGATATACACATAGTTGTTAAAAAGTAAAAACCAAAATGATCAAACAAAAACTTCATTTCAACCTTTAACGAGTGACTGGTTTTTATCAGACACTTTAAACACTTACCTTGACCAGAACATCACCACATACTTTGTCCATTTCTCCTAACAAGGCAGACAATAAGGAAGATTTCCCAGAACCAATATGGCCAACCAGGGCTACAAGTTTACCTTGAGGGATGTTAAGGTTGATGCTGTAAAGTAAACAATGTTTTCCAGACTCTTGGGACATTTGCCATGCAGACAATGTAAACACATTTTTTTAAATGTTAGGCTCAAAAGCAATAAAAATATCACATACTATATTCATAAATGTTTTAAAAGCTTACCTCTTTAAAACTGGCTGTGAACTTCTATCCCAGCGAAATGTACCAGAAGATATTGCAATAGCATCTACATACAAAAATCATTATCAGATAAAATATTGGAACAAAATTTAATGGCCTTTAGAAAAGTAAATAATTTCACAGTTACAGAAGCAAGAAAATGTCTAATATAATTTTTAGTAAATAAAATATAGTTCAACTTTAAGTCAGGAGTTATGTGTGTCTAATATAATTTTTAGTAAATAAAATATAGTTCAACTTTAAGTCAGGAGTTATGTGTGGACAAAATGCTTTTTTTTCATCTTTAGTTTATCATTTCCATTTAATGAATTCCAAAAATATATTTTGCCTTTTCTAGCAAAATATTTTGTTTAGCCTACATGTTTCATTTCTAGTCCTGATCTGTTTGAACTGGCCTTCATAGAACATTCTGTCCTTCCTGTTTTCTCTGCCAGAACGATTTTGGCTGAGATTTTCACTGCACAAAAAATCTTTCAGCCTTTTGATAGAAACATGAGCCTGATGAAATAGACATGAATTTAAATGAAAGAAAAAAAAATTATCTAAAGAAGTAGACATACTTTTTAGTCCTGATAAGGTAAACACAAATAATTACCAACCAAATAATAAACATTACATCATTATTACACAAGTAAATTCATACTTACCAAACTGATGAATATCTTAAAGTTATGTGTTTTTTTTAGGCACAACATATTTGACTACTTACTGAAATTAGGTCAGAAATGATGTTTGGAAGTTTGTGCATTGGTACAGAGAGAATATTGAACAAGATCAGAGAGACAAAAGCTGTGTTGGCATCCAGACTGTGTGGACTGGACCGGTAGATATAGGTGATAAAGGTAATTGTTGTCACCTAATAAGGACCAAACAAAATTTTTTTTAAAACATTTATGCTAAAAATAAATCTGTCTTTTTATCCAAACTAAACATAGGATCCTACTTCATATTACAAAATAGTGTAAGACATATAATAGTTATCACTTGTTACATTTTATTGTCATAGTTTTGTTGTATTCCTTTGTGACAAACATATCTGGTATTTATTTATACAAAAAAAGGCAGATGTTACATTAGGAGCAGGACCTACCAGTACAGGTGAACAAAGCCAACTGAATACACTGATGACATTAAGTATGGCCACAGTTCTTAGCAGCTGTACTTCTCTATGTCTTAAAGATTGAATCTGCTGTTCAAAAGTTGTCTCCCATGCATACAACTTAAGCACCTGTATTACCAAAAGAAAGGTCCCAAAAGCAATATTTGAATAAAATCAATTAAACATCCTTTAGACTTGTTTAAAAAATGTTTCAATCTAAGACCAATGAGGCATATTTTATAAAAGGAATAATTAAAAGCTCAGTTTTAAAAGTAAAATTGCTGCTTTAAAGTTTTGTTTTTTTCTGAAAAAGTCTAGTTCACCCTACAATGAAATTGAATGTCAAGTCCGAAGCAATCTCATCTCTAGTAATAGTCTGATATTACTCAATCATGTTAATTATGTTTCCAAATCAATATTCCTTTATTAATTTTTTTTTTGTTAAAGGAAAGAAAGTTTAAGTTATAAATTAGGTTTTCAGAATAAGTTGTTTTCCTCTAACCTTGATGCCATTCAACATTTCATTCATTGTTCGAAGTCTTTCATCTTTGACTGTCAACTGTTCAGACTGAGCTCTCTTTGCTAGTAGGGAGACTTTGGCATTCAGGGGGATCAGCGCAACAATAACAGCCACCCCAGCAACAAAGGAAACTCCCAGGGCATTGTTTAAGAAATAGAATGCTACACCAATCTTTAAATATACAAACAAAAGCATAAGGAATATATTACACCATGTTTTATAGTGCAGGAAATGATATGCAATATACTCAACTAATAAAGAAATAAATAAAACAAGTAGTTAGTAACAATATCTGTAATGACTGGGTAACCATCTTAGCCACTAGGGTGACAGACTAACCTGAACTGGAGTTGAAACTAACAAATAAAGATTAGAAGTGACATCCTGCAGAACCTGACAGTCCAAAGACATCAGATTGACTATTGTTCCAACAGTAAATTTCTTTTTGGTTTCGTTACTCATGCTTAATGACTGGGGATATTCAAATCAATTTTGTTCTCAGAAGTAAAAATGAACCTCCTATGATTCAAATAATTTTAAACCATTACATTTGATGTCTAAATGAATTTTTTTTACATTGCTAAATGTAAAAGATACACCTAATTCTGTGTACCTTATTGACAAAAAAGGTTAATTATGTTTTATTTACAAGACATCACAAAAATGCCGGAAGCTTCTACTTACCTTTCTGTAGACAGCAGAAATCAATCCTGTCTTCACTTTCATGCCAACACATGAACCTCTGAGAAAAACAAAAAAGATTGTACAAATATTATGACAGTACCAATAAGAAAATTTAAAGTGAAGGCAGATCTTTTTTTAAAGTCTTATTCAGATTTTTGAGTCATATCTTACAGTCCAATTTAAAAAAAAAAAAAAAAAAACTATAATGCATTTAAAAAAAAAAAGTTTTATTGCCAAAAGATTAAGGAAGACTGGAATATTTATAGTGGCTGAGACATATCTTTAACAAATATATTTTGCAACACCTAATGTTAGGCAACATATGTGTCTTTTACTGTCTATGCCTCTATTGAGAGGAAGCTTTTCTTTGAATTTCAATTGTATAGAAAACTGTAAAGTCTTTGTAACCAATAGAGAAAGATTCAACATTTCAATCAGCTTTTATTATCCTCATCTAATAGTTGTTGTATTATGAAAGCAAGCTACAAGTTCACCAATTGAAAAATGCTGCTATAGCTGTTAAACAATGATCTATAATAATAATGATCTTTTAAGCAATAATTTAATACAACTGGTATAGATGCAGTATGACATCCTACTTAATTTTAGACCTACTGATGAAATTCTTTGATGAAATGTATTTTAATATGTAGGAAATATTGCATGAAAATAATAATGTTCTGAGTATCCTATATGTTGTACGTAAATAAATGACATGAAAAGAGACATGTCTCAAGTCCTACAGTAGTACTGACCTGTAAGAGTTTTGGTTGAAGAGCAAGGAATGAATGAAAGAGACAACAAAGAAGCATGTCACAAGTGCATACGCCTGCCACACTGTATGGGTTTCTTTCTTCTGCACATAGTTGATCAATGATCTGGTGCATGACATAATGAAATCAACATTAAACTGAAGTATTGTCAGATCTACTTTTAAAAAAAACAAAACTTAAGCCTTAGTTAACAGTCTTTTGTAATGATGAGAATCCCATCACAAAAGAAAAAAAAACATTGCGTTATCTTTTCAATAATTATGTGATAATTTTTTTGTCATCTCGTAATTTAAAAACTGTAATGATGGTTTATAGAAACTCAAACCTTGTTAAAAGTGGTAAGAGGAACTGAATTAAATCTGCAGCCAATCTGAACAGATGTGCTCTTAGAAGTTCAGGTGCATAGGTTAAAAATAGGACTTTTAGCAGTGAAGATTTGTCTGTAGGATTTTCTTTAGGTTTGACGTGTTCACTTAAGAGTGTCAAGTCTTCAGAGCCACTACTTTCTGAACTGCTTGAGACTAACTGCCTGAGAAAGGTCCAAAAATACAAGTTCAACAATTTTGTGAACACAAAAATTGACAAAGTCAAAAATATGTTGGCAAGTAACCAGAAAAAAAATATTTTTAAACAGACATAAAACTAAATAGCTTCAATTGCCAAAGTACCAAGCAAAGAAACTTAAATGTGTAAATTTGGCAAACTGTGAGTGTGCCTGAGATAATTTCAATTGAGTTTATCTGAGTATTTAATATAAAAAATGTGTGTGATAATAAACAAATTGGTCTAAAAAATAGTCTAAATTCTTTTTTTTTTAATAATTAAAATATTTAGATGCTTATTTATATAAACTATTAGATATCAAATGATGTAACTTCAATATCAATGATAACATGTTAAAAATAAATTTACTTTCATTATAAACTACTGATTTGTTTTTGTCTTTATTGAGACATTGAAAGTATAATCTAATGTAGAAATAAAAACAGGTGTTTTCTTTGACAAGTCAACATTCTGGTTGGCTAAATGGAAGAACTCAATTGAAATGAAGAAATGAAAGCTGAGCCAGTTTGGTCATATTGTAAGACAGGATTCACTCTCTAAAGTCAATCCTTCAAAGTTCAGTGGAAGGAAGGGTTAGCCAAAGAAAAGCTGGTTGGACAAAGTGAACTGGCCTCTCTCTTAACATTCTGCTAATGACCACTGCTGACTGGAAGAGTGGAAGAATTTGTCAGGGCATTCCTACAACGCAAGTCAAGGGATAGATGAGAGACATAATGAAATTCCTTATTTAATTCTAAAAATTTTTATTGAAGTATTTTGTTAATAGAAAAAAAAAGAATTTGAAAAGCCATATTTTTTTTAGAAGAATTAAAGAATTAAATCTAAAAAATATTAACTTAAAGCCTAGTTAAAATTGCTCATTACTTTAATTAAAATTATATAAGTTATGTGCTAAATTTAATGGAGTCCAATCAGCGTTGGGATCGTTTGTTAGGAGAGAAAGAAAATAAATTTTTTCATCATTTAATTTTACTTACAACGAACTAATATTGTACAAAGAGAATAAGGTAAAGTTCTACCTGTTGCCTAGATACTGTTTCCACTTTTCTTTTTCCCAGGCTTCCAGAAATGATGGCACAACTTGCTGAGACTTGAAATGTTCAGGTAAATCCCAGATGTCTTCTGGTTTTAAGTAGTGTCTGTACCCTTTCCAAATGTAGCTATAATTCAAACAAATATTAAGTTACGCAGCAATCTGATTAGCTAAAATTGAATGAAAGCTTTACGACAACATTTCAGCTACCTGCTCATCCAATGAAAGGTAATTTTGGAGGGAAATGAGGCTGTATTTTCTGGGCTGGAAACCTAAAATAAAAAGGAAAAAATAATTGCATTAATGAAAATTCTTGCAGTAATGGACTTCTATAGCTAATAGCCCTCAGGTTACAAATCATTTTCATTTGCTTTTAAACTTAAAATGGGTTAAGTAAAAACACTTTGGATGTTTCAGAGACGTCAGTATGCTTGGTGTCACCCAATGAAGTTACCTCATGGTGTCACTACATCCCAATGCTCTCTCCAAAACAAACCATCAAAATAATATTTATCCGTTGGTTCTTTTTGTTGAATCAAAACATAAGGGGGCTAATGAATTATTAGCATTCATTGATTCCCCCTATAACTTTAGATATTATCAATAGTCATTTAAGATTTAGGACTTAGTATGAATAAAACATGTTTTTCAATTGAAACAGCAAGTTGGTTTGATTTGAGAAAAGCCTCCTCAGTAAAATTTTTGAACTTATAAATAAGCACTTTTGTTTTTTTCAGATAAGAGTTCAAGTGCATCTAGCTTCACCACCATTTGGTCAAATGCATTTACCTTTAATCTACGATACATTTGTGCATTGCTGACATCTTCCAGTATAGAAAGTAAAAAAATGAAACATTCACAGAAATCTGGCAATAATTCTGGTGTCTATAGTTTTAAAACTAACACAAAAAGTTTCAAAAGCTGACACATATTTATGGAATCATTCTTTCATTGGTCTAATAGCAGTCTGGTGAGCACTTGCAGTTGTTATAGACTTTTTTAAATGACATTTCAAGATGTTAAACAATCTCCTCATCAATAGAAGCAGCAAATAAGAAAACATTCTTTCTAGAGTATTAAGCAGCCTTCATGTCTCTGACATGTATATCCTTTTGTGGTCCAACTGCCAATGCTTTTAACATTTTCATCTAAACTATCACAGAGATTTGACTATACATTGAAGATGACAGTTCATTGCATACAAGAATTGTTCAAATCTACATAAACTACTTTTAAAGATTTGCAGGTGATGTAAAGTATGATGAAATGTTATTATATGATATAGTTTTTACCAAAATTAATTGTAGCTAAAAATAAAAAGTTAAGATGCATATTTGTAGGGTATCTAGCTATGGTATATTTGTAAAAAAAAAAAAAGTCTGTCATTTATTTATTATTATTATCATCTTTATTATTGATGATAATCTTAATTAACATTTGTCCATTGTCTATTTCTTTTTAAAAGGAATATCTATAGTGTACAAGACATTTTGTGGCAACCAATAATTGGATACTATATGGTAAGCTCCTCCCTTATGCCCTGCATGCCATTCAATCGTCTTGATGGTCCTTGAGTTCATACCCTGCCCACTGCCATCCCCCGGCATCCTGTGGGAGTTTCAGGCTATAAAGTAGAACATGCAAAACATTTTACAAACCTTTCTTGTTGCAGTAACATCAAACTGAGGTAGTATTCTGTCAGAGACAAAATGAAGAATCCACTGAATGAGAATTAATACATAAGATGTACACAGTATGTAGAACTGTGTACTTTCTTTTGCAGTAAGCTGATGATGAAAAACAGAATATATATGCTTTAATTATCTGTATCTATAAGTATGCATATTTATGTTGTATTTAGTAAAGTTAAGAAAGGGGGGCACTGTGGCTGCATTATGTTGTACAAACAGAACAAAAACCTATTTAATTACCATTCTTGTTCAGATGTAAATTAAAAAAACTAATTTATTAATTTATTGTTATCAATGTTTCTTTTTTATTTATACTAGAAATAGTGTGTACTCTTTGGCTGAGTGGCAAAAATCACTTGGCTACCTAACCAAGGGAGCTTGAGTTCCAGTCCTAATGTAGACTAAGGATTTTACTATGTTTGATGAGCTACTAAAGACAGCATGAAAACCTTATCTCAGATACCCTTTCTCCCCAAATCATGAAATGTATACAAAAGAGTTTGGATCAGAGAACACTGAACGTGCTATTGGAGCATAAAAGATGGGCTGTCTAAAAGAAATAATCATAATTAATTAATGTTCAAATTTTTTTTCAATAGTACTATTTTATAATAAATTTTACATAAAGTATGCATTTCTCTTTTTAAATTATATAAATAATATAACTGATTAAAAAAAATGTAAACTTAGAAATGAAATGAAGTAAGCATATACATTTGTATTTATGAACCAAAGATTTAATGAAAAAACAATACCTACATCTAATAGTATGTAACTATAAATGGGCACAATATTACAGGCAACATCCAGAGTCCAAAAAATGAATAAAACACAAGGTGACTGCAAACCTGCCTTTCTGGAATAGCTACTTAATATAGCTACTAAAATCTGTCAAATAAAATATAATAATAATTCATGTTAAAACAACAAAATGTTGTAGCTCAGAACAAAACACAAATTGTTCATAAAATGTTAGAAATGCAACTTAACTTGTTTACCTGTTACTAATATTTTTTCAAAATTTAGGCAAAATGTTAATGATGAAGGGTCTGGTGGCTGACGGGTAAAACATTTGGCCTCCAAACTGAGCGGCCCCAAGTTCAAATCTTGGTTAAAACTGAGATTTATAATTTCTGGATTTTTCTGGGCTGGAGACCTGAATCTACCCAACTCAAATGGGTACTTGACTTTAGTTGGGGAAAGTAGGCAGTTGGTCATTGTGCTGGCCACATTACACCCTGCTAGTTAACTTTGGGCAAAAGAAACAGATGACCTTTAATTTATCTGCCCCATAGATTGCAAGTTCCTACCAGTATTTTACAAAGACTATTGTATATAAATATGTGTCACACATTGGAGCCAATCTTTCCTAATTTCTTTCAGTTTTCTCACCACAACTTCCAGCAACTAAAAGCAAGAATCTATTCTGTGAGGTAACTTAGCTAGTCTAGACAGTACTGAAGTTGAAATGTCAAACAATCAAAGGCAACTTACATAAGTTGTAGACTGAATGGAATAGCTAAGGTACAAAGCATTTACTGGAGGTGTTGAGTTCTGTTCATCTTGTATGGTTATAAATATATTCAGTAGAGGCAGCACAATCAAGAGTAGGCAAATGAGCTTTTAGGAGGAAAATGTTAAGATTATAAATAAAAGATGCAAAGAAATATAGCCAACCAAATAAAAAAAATTATATACATATTTATTTATATTATTTATCTTGTGTTTACCATCACCTAGCCAGCATTTTGCTGAGCTGAAAGCTCTTTAGCAAATTAATAATGAAATTAAGACATAAGTGAATATTTGTATGTTATTTCACTACTACCCTATTCCTCAACCCACAACTGCTAGATTTAGATGTAAAAGTTAATGGTACACTATAGATCTAGTTGGGTAATATGTTTGTGGCAATAGTTGTCTGGCAAAACAGTCTTCCAAATTAAAGCTAAAAGTTAAGTTCTCATGTTTAACATATCTGACAAAAGGACAGTCCTCCTTTATGGGGTCCCAAAAAAAAAGATAATTTTATTGGCATTTACTGTGTGATTTGCTTAATGTCCATATTATCCATCAATGTACTCAATCCTTAATATCTTAGGAAAACAAACTCATTTGTAAATAGCAGGAAGATGAAATGTTTTATGACAATCCCCTTTCTGATCAAGTAGACTTATTTGTTAACAAAAATACTATTATCAAGATCTGTGATTATTTCTTTTATATTCCCAGTCAAAATGCAGATCATAGAACTGTAGGATAGCCATGTGTCAGGGGCAGGTATGGTGAGAGTGATTGTGTTATTTCTTTGTACTATTTAAATATGAAAGAGTTATATCCCTTTGTTTATTTCTCTCATTATTATTTCATGGAATTAGTGTTATTCTGGAGTTGGAGTTAAATATATTTAGTACTAATTGTTCCTAATTGTATAACAATTATCAAGCCCCTATCGAGCCACAGGAACCAAGTCCAGCCAAGCCCAAAGAGAACCCTGACACCTGGGGGCTTCGTCTAGTCCAGGTTTTGTATCTATAGTACTTGTCAAAATACTGCACTCCTCCTTAATCTTCAGACTCAAAGACAAACCTTATTAATCCCAAGCAAACTGTTATTGTTAAAAGTGTTTTAGTTTATCATGGACACTGACTAAATAAGAGGAATTTGTTTACTCACAAAGTGCAATCTGAATGCGGGGAATGAGCATGGAGTTGCACTCATATGTGTTTAGTACTGCGAAAAGTAATTTGTTTGATAAACATAATAGTTAACATTGTCAAAAAAAGAGATTCTATATAAAAAAACAAAAACAGAGAGGAATGGAGAAAGATGATCAGCAGATCATGTGTGGTGCCCCAATGGTCCAACAGACTAAGATAGGTGAAGGCTTAAATTCTTTGAGTTCTTGTTGGAGCCTGTGTTTCACATTTATTTAACCTTCTTTAAGATCTCACAAGAACCATTTTAATATATTGCTGCCATTCTAGAATGTCACATCATATAGATCTATCGAACATTGTTTTGTTTTAGATTATTAAGCTCATCTAGTCTGAATTTTTGTTCAGATTCTTACCATTTTTGTAATGTAAAGTTTGCTGCTTGGAGCTGTGTATAATTCGACAGGATGACGATGTCGAATGTACCATAAATGTACAGGGAATGTTATCCACATCCACAAGCATGGTGTCCATTGTAAAATAGTCCATTGAAAACATTGTGTAAATTCGGGCCAAGTGTTGTTGATCAACAGATCTGAATTCTAGAAGAAAAAAAAAGGTTAGATGTAGATCTAGTCATAGAACTTAGAAGAAATCAAGAATCTACTAGACTGGAGTCTAAATGTACTATAAAAATAAAAACAAAAGATCGCGCCAAAGTGTTTACAAAGGTATAAATTAGTGTAGAAAGTTAACATTTATCTAGATCTACACTAACTATCTTTATCTAATTCTAAATCTTAGACTTTTAGAATCTAGGTAGGCCTATAACTTTGTCATAGATCTAGTAATAATTTTAGTTATAGACAATAATAGACTCTAGATCTAGATCATATCATAGACATATAGTAGTTTATTTATTTCGGACATTACATGAATTCGGACATTCGCTGTTTTTTGTGGTCATTAAATAATTATTTTAATATGTATTTATAAAACTAGCGCGCTCTATAATGTGCTTGTCCATTTTCCAATGATTCTGACCCAATTTCCTTCCATTTAGCTGTCTTTTTATGTAAGAAAAACGAATTTCAAATGTGTTAGTCAGGTTGTTGTTTTTTCCTATGTTACCCGGATGACTTTACCTCTTCCTAGAGTTAAGACTATATTTTTTGATTGGCTAAGTCTATACTAATAATCCTGGCAATATTTATTCTGTTTTTGGAGCTTATTTATTTGATTCATAAGCCAAGTTTTCTAATTCCATACCAAAAACAAATTAATACGGTGTCCGAATTAAATTACGATTTTCTTACCAAAATTTATTTCGGACAGCCAGTTTTGGACATCAATAAAAATGATCTTATATTATATTTGTTCGTTTGTTGTTGTTTTTTTCAATAGAGAATAAATGGGCAAATGTTTGGAGTGAGCTTGGTACATTGAATGAAGTTAAATGCTTAGATCTAGACCTACTAGATAGATCTAGATTTATATAGAGAGAATATAGAGGATTCAGTTAGGCAAGAATGACTATCGTAACCTATAGGGGCCTACTATACTACAAAAGATCATCTGTATTAGAAATTTATTAAATTAATAAACAAAAAAAAAAAAAAACATTCAACACACATCTAATCATGCAAACCCCAAACATTCAACACACATAAAATAAGTCTAAAAGTCGGTGCAGAAATCACTATTCCAGTGACCTAATTTTGGTAGAATAAGTGTGTTCATATTTTAATTTTTTGTGTTCGTATTTATGCATAGTTTGAAAACATCGTAATGATTTCATGTGAGGGGCTATGCCTGGGGATCTTAAAATTTAGTTAATGTTAATATAGAATTAAAATCTGAGTTTATTGATGCCTAAATATAGAGACTGTCCGAAATAAATTATGGTGTCCGGAATCAAATAATGTGGGTCAAATGTGTCCGATTTAAATGAAAACACACATCCTCTTTGACCTTAAATATAATAACAAATATAGGTTTGGGGAACAAATATAAGTAGTCATCCTTATTCTCCTTTAACTAAAGAAGATTTTGATACGTCATTTTCTTTTCTATGTCAAACCATTGTAAAATAATGCGCAGTCAAAGTCAAACTTTCAAATTTGGGCCTATAGGTGTCCGAATAGCATAAACTACTCTATATATTTATGTCTATGATCTATAATCTATATTGAAATTATTCTAGATCTACTATAACTAGCCTACTATAATATAGACATAGATGATATAGATCTAGAAACTAGAGTGTAGCTATAGGCTATACTGGCTATAGGCTAGGCTAGGCTAGGATCACTATAGTTAGTGTAGTAGTAATTAGTAAATAGCAACTATGTTAATGTTTAATTACTTTAATTTATGATGACTGTAAAATGTATCATTTACTTTAGCCTATAATATGTATGAATATACTTTTATATAGATCTAGTCATATATGATAGTAGTATAGATCTATGATCTTTGTATCTTAGAAGGAAAGTAGAATCTATGCAATGTAAAGATTTAGAATCTAGATCTAAATTAGATCACTTAGATTCGTCTAATAATTATTAAATATTAATAATAATCAGATCTAGATCTCTATGTTTAACACATCAACTTTCAAGTTAGCAGAAAACCTGCACATTCAACTAAAATGGACAGATTTTTAAAAATCTAACTTTAAGACCAAAAACTATTTTAGACAATAAACAATACCAGAAACGATACCTAGACAACTTACCCAAATTGAGTGGTTTCCACACAACGGTTCAAACGCATAATCCATTGTTCACACATTCGAAGTCCAGGCTTAGGTCCTAACAAAAGCAATAAAGTTTAGCCTGCACATTTTGAAATTCTGTATAAAATAGGCCTATCTTAACTAGATATTAGATCTATCAATTTAATAGCTTGTTTTTTTAATGGTATAATGTTAAACATATAGTCATATAGCCTAGGTAGATTCTAAATCTAGATATTTATTTTCAAATTGTTATTAGACCTATTATGATTGATATAAATTTATACATTTTAAGAGACTAGGGCACAGGCCTAGCTATTTCATGGGACGTAGACAACAGAATCTACACAAACAGTTTCAAAACATAAAACATAGGATCGGCAATAGGCCTACTTGCCTTCGAGAGCCATACGTGGGTCGGGTATTACGCCTTGACCAACACTGGGCTAATGTCAGTAAGAACATTGTGCTAATGACGATGTAAAATAAATGTCTTTTAGATCAATTATTAAGAGTGCAGAACTTAACGTGACAACAAAGATGCATCAGTGACATATAACTTGTTGCAACATCTCCCGCAAATCATCTGCGATATATGTGGACGGGAGAGCCTCTAAAAATTGGGCTCCACGGTCTCATAAAAATGATAAACAATTTAAAAAAAACGCAAATGGAGTCGTTGGCTGCAGAGAGTTAAGTCTTAGTTATCGCTAAAAAAAAATTTTCTACCGAACCTTTCAATTTTATATTTGTTTCATGTTCCTAAAATGTTAAATGTACTTACTCTTTGTTGATTTTTTTTTTTACATGCAGATTAAAACAATAGATATAGATTGTAACGCGCCGAGTCTAAGTCCCTTTCTACACAAAAGCTGAGCTCACAACAATCGGCCTCTAACTTTCTAAATATATAACTAAATGCTTTAGAAGCCCACGTGCTGACACGTTTATATAACAGCGTATGTTAACTGTGTTGACTAAACAACAAATTGATAACTTAGTAAATTAATAACGACATCACTGACTGACTAACTATACAGGACTAAGAGTGTGCACATTTGAGTAACATCATCGTGTCCACGTGTTTGTGTGTTCACTGACCAAAACATTCCCACTAGGATAGCGTGTGCAGTTATTCGTTTACTGAACTACACATCTTGAAATACCTTGTAATACTGTATACACGTACTCCTCTTGTCAGCAGATATTCAGCTCATTAATTAGGTCCATTTAAATGATTGAATGTATATATTAAGTTTATTGAATTAGTGTTCTTAATTACAATTAGGAATCAACAATCTATTAACACTAATGTTATGTTATGTAAATGTGTGTCTGAAATAACGATGAACAAATAGGCCTAGGATGTGGTCAAAAAAAAAAAAGCGAGACAGTCGTGATGTGAACACAAAACTGAAACACATGTCTGACCTTTGACCACATCTGAGCAACCATTGATGTCATAAGTTCAATACACTTTGGGAGAGAGAGAGAGAGAGAGAGAGGTTGGCAATAGACCCCCTTATTACTCATCTTCTATTGTTTATTATGTTTGTGTAAAAATTTACTTCGTTTTCAAATCAGGGTGTGTTCAAACCAATCGAGCTAATAAATTATAAGCTAACAGGTTTTTAGATCCGGCAGATGTATTTAAGCAGGTTTAAAAACTAACGTTAAAAATCATTTCACGTAAAACACACTAACTGATAATACAATGTATGGGTCGTGGTTGTTTAGTAAAGGGGGAGAGGGGTCTTTTTTTTTTTTTTTTTTCTGTAAAGAATTAGATCTTCATTTGGCAGGCTCGAAATGAAAGGAAAAAGGAATTTTTCTACTTGAATAACATTTTTTTTTTGTTTGCACCTAATTGCAATGGAACATTTTGATCACAATATTGTATTAAAATTTACTTAGAAACCTCTATCTGACCGTGACCTCCTTTACCCCTCTATGTCGAAGGCGCCGATCTGACACACGACGAGACAGTCGAATAGAGGCAATATTTGCACTTAAAACACAAATTGTTGGGGATTAGGGCAATGCATGAATTCTAGAATCCTCTCGGTACAAAGGTAAGGAACTTTACATGTGTTTCTTCTGATAGGCCTAATCATTACATTTTATTTCGAATCAACGCTGTGAGTAAATTGTTACAGCAACCTAAATTTTATCAGCATCGAAATCATTTGAAAAATTTTGAAAAAAATAAATACATTTATAGGCCTAAAATCTGATAAAAATTTCGCAAAGATAACTTCCCTCTGTTATAGAAGTTGATTTAAGATATACAGGTTCAAAATGAGCTAGGATAAGTTAAAGAAAATGTTTGAATTTTGTGTCTTTTGGAATTACCTCTTTCCCGTATCTTGTAATAGTGTGTCTTTTGGAATTTTCTCTTTCCCGTATCTTGTAATAGCGTGTCTTTTGGAATTACCTCTTTCCCATATCTTGTAATAGTGTGTCTTTTGGAATTTCCTCTTTCCCATATCTTGTAATAGTGTGTCTTTTGGAATTTTCTCTTTCCCGTATCTTATAATAGTGTGTCTTTTGGAATTTTCTCTTTTTTCCGTATCTTGTAATAGCGTGTCTTTTGGAATTTTCTCTTTCCCGTATCTTGTAATAGCGTGTCTTTGAGAATTTTCTATTTCCCATATCTTGTAATATTGTGTCTTTTGGAATTACCTCTTTCCCATATCTTGTAATTGTGTGTCTTTTGGAATTACCTCTTTCCCATATCTTGTAATACTGTGTCTTTTGGAATTACCTCTTTCCCATATCTTGTAATAGTGTGTCTTTTGGAATTACCTCTTTCCCATATCTTGTAATAGTGTGTCTTTTGGAATTTTCTCTTTCCCGTATCTTGTAATAGTGTGTCTTTTAGAATTTTATCTTTCATATATCTTGTAATAGTGTGACTTTTTGGAATTTCCTCTTTCCCATATCTTGTAATAGTGTGTCTTTTAGAATTACCTCTTTCCCATATCTTGTAATAGTGTGTCTTTTAGAATTACCTCTTTCCCATATCTTGTAATAGTGTGTCTTTTTGGAATTTCCTCTTTCCCATATCTTGTAATAGTGTGTCTTTTGGAATTTTCTCTTTCCCGTATCTTATAATAGTGTGTCTTTTGGAATTTTCTCTTTTTTCCGTATCTTGTAATAGCGTGTCTTTTGGAATTTTCTCTTTCCCGTATCTTATAATAGTGTGTTTTTTGGAATTTTCTCTTTCCGGTATCTTATAATAGTGTGTCTTTTAAAATTTTCTCTTTTTTCCGTATCTTGTAATAGCGTGTCTTTTGGAATTTTCTCTTTCCCGTATCTTGTAATAGTGTGTCTTTTGGAATTTTCTCTTTCCCATATCTTGTAATATTGTGTCTTTTGGAATTACCTCTTTCCCATATCTTGTAATTGTGTGTCTTTTGGAATTACCTCTTTCCCATATCTTGTAATAGTGTGTCTTTTGGAATTACCTCTTTCCCATATCTTGTAATAGTGTGTCTTTTGGAATTACCTCTTTCCCATATCTTGTAATAGTGTGTCTTTTGGAATTACCTCTTTCCCGTATCTTGTAATAGAGTGTCTTTTGGAATTTTCTCTTTCCCATATCTTGTAATAGTGTGTCTTTTGGAATTTTCTCTTTCCCATATCTTGAAATAGTGTGTTTTTTAGAATTAGCTCTTTCCCATATCTTGTAATAGTGTGTCTTTTTAGAATTTCCTCTTTCCCATATCTTGTAATAGTGTGTCTTTAGGAATTTCCTCTTTCCCATATCTTGTAATAGTGTGTCTTTTGGAATTTTCTCTTTCCCGTATCTTGTAATAGTGTGTCTTTTGGAATTTTCTCTTTCCCATATCTTGTGATAGTGTGTCTTTTAGAATTTTCTCTTTCCCATATCTTGTAATAGTGTGTCTTTTGGAATTTTCTCTTTCCCATATCTTGTAATAGTGTGTCTTTTGGAATTTTCTCTGTCCCGTATCTTATAATAGTGTGTCTTTTTGGAATTTCCTCTTTACCATATCTTGTAATAGTGTGTCTTTTGGAATTACCTCTTTCCCATATCTTGTAATAGTGTGTCTTTTGGAATTTTCTCTTTCCCATATCTTGTAATAGTGTGTCTTTTGGAATTACCTCTTTCCCGTATCTTGTAATAGTGTGTCTTTTGGAATTTTCTCTTTCCCATATCTTGTAATAGTGTGTCTTTTGGAATTTTCTCTGGCCCGTATCTTATAATAGTGTGTCTTTTGGAATTTTCTCTTTCCCGTATCTTGTAATAGTGTGTCTTTTGGAATTTTCTCTTTCCCATATCTTGTAATAGTGTGTCTTTTAGAATTTTCTCTTTCCCATATCTTGTAATAGTGTGTCTTTTGGAATTTTCTCTGGCCCGTATCTTATAATAGTGTGTCTTTTTGGAATTTCCTCTTTACCATATCTTGTAATAGTGTGTCTTTTGGAATTACCTCTTTCCCATATCTTGTAATAGTGTGTCTTTTGGAATTTTCTCTTTCCCATATCTTGTAATTGTGTGTCTTTTAGAATTACCTCTTTCCCATATCTTGTAATAGTGTGTCTTTTTGTAAATTCCTCTTTACCTTATCTTGTAATAGTGTGTTTTTTTGGAATTTCCTCTTTACCATATCTTGTAATAGTGTGTCTTTTGGAATTTTCTCTTTCCCATATCTTGTAATAGTGTGTCTTTTTTGAATTTCCTCTTTCTCATATCTTGTAATAGTGTGTCTTTTAGAATTACCTCTTTCCCATATCTTGTAATAGTGTGTCTTTTTGGAATTTCCTCTTTCCCAAATCTTGTAATAGTGTGTCTTTTTGGAATTTCCTCTTTACCATATCTTGTAATAGTGTGTCTTTTGGAATTACCTCTTTCCCATATCTTGTAATAGTGTGTCTTTTGGAATTTTCTCTTTCCCATATCTTGCAAGAGTGTGTCTTTTGGAATTTTCTCTGGCCCGTATCTTATAATAGTGTGTCTTTTGGAATTTTCTCTTTCCCATATCTTGTAATAGTGTGTCTTTTGGAATTTCCTCTTTCCCATATCTTGTAATAGTGTGTCTTTTGGAATTTTCTCTTTCCCGTATCTTGTAATAGTGTGTCTTTTGGAATTTTCTCTTTCCCATATCTTGTAATAGTGTGTCTTTTGGAATTTTCTCTTTCCCGTATCTTGTAATAGTGTGTCTTTTGGAATTTTCTTTTTCCCATATCTTGTAATAGTGTGTCTTTTAGAATTTTCTCTGGTCCGTATCTTATAATAGTGTGTCTTTTGGAATTTTCTCTTTCCCATATCTTGTAATAGTGTGTCTTTTAGAATTTTCTCTTTCCCATATCTTGTAATAGTGTGTCTTTTGGAATTTTCTCTGGCCCTTATCTTATAATAGTGTGTCTTTTGGAATTTTCTCTTTCCCATATCTTGTAATAGTGTGTCTTTTGGAATTTTCTCTTTCCCGTATCTTGTAATAGTGTGTCTTTTGGAATTTTCTCTTTCCCGTATCTTGTAATAGTGTGTCTTTTGGAATTTTCTCTGCCCCGTATCCTGCAAATATTGCCGAATGTCTTGTCGCTGCCGTTTTATTTTGAGGATGAGTCTCAGTCAACTTTCTTAAATGTTTTGATTGGAATATAAAAACTAAAACAGTTTGGTGATGCTTTGTTGAAAGTTTGACATTCTTAGAAACTTTCATTTTCGCTCATATCTTAAAATCGTCCGATAAGCGATTTGATACATGCACTAAAAGTTTTAAACTTATTACAAACTTCTTTGTAAGTGTTAAATTGATTAGCTAGAAAATGTCATCGTAAATGTAGCTTTAAGTTGGAATAGAAATACAGAGCCATCTAACAGACTTATTTAGCTGTTTACTTTTAAATAGTGTTGAACACATGAAGGGCTGTCTGGTCGTGTGGTATGCCCTGGAACCCTCCTCGCTGCCAGACCTCCGTTGTCCTGCGGAAGAGTCGGGAAAGTTGAAATAATCTTCAAATCTGAAGGAACATCCAAAACATGTATATTGGAAATAAATAAGATTACAAAGGCAGTTTGTGTACAAAATCGGCCCCCGAAGTGATCCACCCAGGCAGGTGAAAAGTCAAGTTTCAATATTTTCAGAAAGAACATCAGATTGAAATTCTATCAAAGACAAATGAAAGAGAAGAATAAAGAAAGAAGGCTGACAGATCCTATGTGGTGCCCTAGCGGTCCAGCAGACCAACGGATAGGTGAAAGTGAATGTGAACCTGGCCTAACTGATGTCTTATAATGAATATCTAATTGATCTAATTGTTTTGTAAAGGGTCAGTCCCTTATTCAAATTCTCAAGAAAATACATTTCCATTAACAATAGTTAGTTTTCATCATTGTGTTCCATCTTTTCAGTTCTCACGATAATATGAAAAACTACTTATTGATTGTTGTTTTAAATTATGTATGCATATTAAATAGATTTTTAATCTTTAAAAAAAAGAATTTTTTTTGTGTGTGTAAATGTAGTAGTTAGTATTACAGAACTTACATAACTTAGCAATACAAATGTTATTTTAAAAAAGTTTTTGACAAAAAAAATCTAAAACCGTTTGCATAAATATGTTTAAAATATGGTAAATGGTGATCTCCCCTTCTAAAGAGTGTGTAATGATCATTGCTATTAATAGTGAATAGTTGTAAAAATAGTGTATTTTTATGAAAAAAAAACTGCATAAGTGATTTAAAAAATTAGATTTTTCGCTTTCAGAAAAGAAAAAGTAGCCGTTGCATCAGAACTTTGAATGGATAAAATATTATGGTGTCAGATTTTCACTATCCTTTCTAGTTTACGAGATCTAAACGGGACGGACGGGCAGACGGATGGACATACATTCCACACAAAATTAATAGCGTCTTTTCCCTTTTCGGGTTGCGCTAAAAACACACCAATTTTTTTTTTTATGCCAAGGGAAATAATAGGACAAGTTTGTTACAAATCACTTATTTACTTAATTCTTTCCCTTGTATTAGATTTATTTATTTTTTATTTTACACATTTATTTTAAACAACTATGGTGAAATGAATATTTTACTCACTGCACTGACAACATCTAAACTAAAATACTTTTTATTTAGCGTCCACTGAACTCATGATTCAACGTTTTTTTTTCACCAGTATAAATGTAAAGTCAGCTGTAAACAACATTGTATCCCTCAATTATATGGACTGTATACCAGAGACACTAAAGCTAATATATTTAAACTACAAAACATTCGACATCATGGCATGAGATAAAAAACTTAATAAACATAGAAGTCCAATCATTCCAAAGTGTAGAATGCATGTAAAACGGTCTCTAATTTATATAACAGTATGTGTAGCAACTAGCAAGATAACATGGCAGTGGTTTTATATTTAATGTAAACAAAATATTCTTGATTCTCATTTGGGGTCCCCCTCATGTATGGGCACGAGGGGACTTTCAAATTTGGACCCCTCTCACACTGACCTAGCTACGCCACTGTATGCTTAGTAGTAGTAGTAGTAGTAGTAGTAGTAGAAGTAGTAATAATAATAATAATAATAAGGCTATACCTGCCCCGGAAGGATGGATGCCGTGGATTTTAGAACATCTTCAAAGTGTATGACGCAAGTTTAAAAAATACGATCAAAACTGCAAGCCTCCAGCAATGAGCTAGTTTCCTTCCTACGCAAATACGACTATGATGCAACCCCCATGAACCTAAACAATGTTAATGTTAATGTCGGTTTGGACGACGTAGGGCATGAGATTTGCCAATGGAAAGAAAAAACACTCCACGGAAAATTCCCGGCTTTATTAGATGGGGACAACACTGACAAGGTGCTTCCTTAACATGGCTAAAAGCAGGTCATCTCTACCCTGAAACTGAAGGCTTTGTCACAGCAATACAGGACAGAGTAATTAGGACAAAAAATTACGAGAAACATATCCTAAAACTCAATATTGTTGACAAATGCCGAAAATGTGGAAATGTGGGTGAGTCAATTGAACACATAATGGCGGGATGTTCAGCCCTATCGGAATCTGCCTACCTAGGTCGCCATAACCAAGTTGCAAAGTTAATACACCAGCACTACTATCTCATAATTTAAAAAAAAAAACTGAGCTGGAAAAACAACGAAAATATGGCAACCATGGTTTGGAGATTAAGCGTTTATGGAAATTATCTAAAACAATAATATACCCCATTGTTATATCAACCGAGGGGATAATAACAACTGACCTCACAGATACCTTCAAGGTGCTTGGCATTCCTAGGAACATTCTCGTTGCCTGTCAGAGGGCGGTACTTCTGCAGACCTGCCACATCACCAGAAAATTCCTCGGTGGAAACTGATAAAGGGACTACGATGAATTTTGTTTCCCTTTAACGAAACTCGACCCTGGCAACGCCAGAGAATGAATACTCGAACAGAAGATCAGGGTGATTGAAATCTACCGTTTTGTCAGTCAGAATAGGCCTATCGCAGTACAGCAGATGTTCTGCAGACTCGAGAACCTCTTGTGGCGAGTATTATATTATTATTATTATTATTATTATTATACATTCTACAGCATGATAGCAGATCCATACTTCATAGTCTATACGGGGATTTCCACAGACGTGCTTCACAGTAATCTTTTGTTGCCTTTTTCTAGGGTCGAGTTTACGTCCTTTAACGTAAGCCATTAAATTGAGTAGGAGATAGCAGAGCAAGCGATTTGAGGAAACGTGGTGACGATACAATGGAACCTAAAGAAATAAGTACGAAAATGAAAAGAGGAAGATTGGCATAGATTTTCAAATAAATAGACAAAACAAACAATGTCAAGGACACTATTGAAAAGATCACTGTTTCCAACTAAGTAATTAGAAATATTTTTTTTTAAAGTTCAAGAGATTCGAAATTTGATTCTACAGTACTCAAAAGTGCACAAAAATAATGATATGGCATATTAAAACTACTTCGCTTATCAACACTTCCGCATTCTGTACACCGGATACACCAAAAAAAAAAGCTTTCTAATTATAGATTAGCCTCCATGTAGGAACATTTCTGATAGTAAATGGAAATAGTGTGTGATTAAGTTTTTTTTTAATTAAAAATAAAAATCACAATGTTCACACAGATTGCAAAATCCTTTCACTCAGAGAACTGATTACCTGGCCGGAAAAAACCCGAGTAATGAAATTAAAAAATGTAAATATTAAATGATTCCTCCTGACATGCTGTGAGAAAAACCTTGGAATGTCTTGGAAGTTGGAATAAAGAGTCTACTGTTACATTGAGATTAAATACCGGGCATAGCCAGTAGGGTAAGACTAATTTCTTTGGCAAAGCTTACAAAAAGTGTTCAAACTTTCAAAATTATTACAAGTCCAACTACTATTACTTAGGAGAAAACTTACTTTTAGTTTAGAGAAATTTTTTTTTTTTACTTATTTAAAAAAATCCGAGTCAGTGAGATATGAATATAGAATCTTTGCTTGTGCCATTAATTGCAGCAAATGTGCCGTTACAAGGTTCTAGAATCTGTTCAGTCTTTAGAGCGTCTCGCATTGCAGTGATGACTTTTACATTCAAGCTGTCTTGATGCCGAAAACGAAGACCTAGAATTTAATATCCAGATGCATTTTTAGAAAATATGCCATTATTTGAACTGGCGTTTGGTGAGGGTGCAGAGGAAAAGGTGAAGAATGTGTGACTGCTTGCAAAAAAAAAAAGCTATCTTCATAAAACAAAATGTTTATCTTCAATTCAATATTCCAATGTGTTTTTTTTCTGTTCTTATAAAAAACAAAAAAAAAAAAAACAAGCAAATTATACAAAAAAAATCGCATATCTAAAGGGAAGAACTGCGCAATTACAACTATATCACTCAAGAATGTAGAAGTCATTTCCCTTCTTAGACATCAAACAAAATAATTAATTACCAATAATTAATTAACTATTTGGTTAATGTTTTTAATTGATTCATGTTTTGTTAAGTAGAATAAATAATTGTTTTAAATTTCAACTTGATCCGAGCATAGGTGTGGAAGAAATAACGTGTACATTTATTTAAGAGGACGAGACCCAACATATTTAATCATATCTCATATACTGAAGGATTTATTTGCCGTGTTGGTATCAAAAAAAATAGAAGAAGGAAGAAGGGGATATCTGGGTGGAGTTTTACAGCAATTGGTTTCTAAAAGCATCTTTAAAAAAGGTGGGGGAACAACCTGAATTCAAACTAGTGGCTCACGCCTCCTCATGCCTACCTACTCTGCTAACCACTCTGCTAATGATAACCTATAACTATAGAAGATTGCATAGTTTTATATTGTTTATTAGAATTTAGAGTTCAAGATACCCAAAAAAAAAAAAATTACCAATAGTTAATTAACTAATTTGCTTTTTTTTAAAAAAAAAAAAATATTGATTCTTGTTTTGTCAGGTAAAAGAAATAATTGTGCAAAATTTCAGCTTGATCTGAGATTTGGTGTCGGAGAAATAACGTGTACAAACTTTTGACCAGAAAGAGAGTGAGTTGATATAACCTTTGTAAAAATCGGCTAGTGGTCTTTTTTAAGTCGTAGATGTTTTTTACAACCAATTTTGTTACATAACTGGTCTCAAAGAAAGGAACAGGGTTGGGAGAAGGACTCAAAAGAAGGGGGGAAAAGGGGGTGGGGATTAAGCGGTGAGTAAACGTAACTGTTTTATTTTAATGACAAAAACTGGAGCATACAAATCAAGTGGTTTACCAGAGGAAGTGAACGCCGCTGACCTAGTCCCCGCTTGGGTAGTTGCCGGGTTGCACAGTTCACTTGGGGAAAGCCAAATCAGACTCGTTAGTTTTGGTTTGTAGTTTGTTTTATTTAGTTTCTGCTTTTGGCTACTATAGAAACTGCGGATGGTGTCATTGCCTTTGGGTTTTACTGTGACTGGAGCTTGAAAACATTCTGCTCTTGGGCAGCAGCATAAGTTGTGCCCCAGCTGTAATGCACTAAATCCAACTTTTCACATCGTCTTTCTATATCTATCTATCTATCTATCTATCTATCTATCTATCTATCTATCTATCTATCTATCTATCTATCTATCTATCTATCTATCTATCTATCTATCTATCTATCTATCTATCTATCTATCTATCTATCTATCTATCTACCTATCTATCTATCTATTTATCTATTTATCTATCTATAAATAAATAAATAAATATATAAATAAATAAGTATATATATACAGTGCTTTTTTTTTTGTAAAAAAAAAACATCGGTGCCTGTACTCAGTGATTAGGTGCCGGTACTCAGTGATTAGGTGCCGGTACTCAGTAATGAATCGCCTAACTTTTAACTACAAATATATTTAAAATAAACGTTAAAATACAAGAAAAGTAATACTTTTTTCCCACATTGAAAAAGGTGCCTGTTCGCCGTACCGGTGCGTACCGTCACACAAAAAAAAGCCATATATAGAGTTGAGTCACTATTGCGGAACAGGCATGTTTGCGGAACAGCTCGTCGAAATTAGTTAAAATCTACTTTATTTTGAAATTTTCTGCGCATGGTCCATTTCTCTACATTTCCAATATAAGGGTTTTCCTTTTACAGCTGAAAATTAATTTTGACTTCAGGTTAAAGTTGACAGGTGTGGAATCGTCCATTATTTTTCACGTACCAGGAGAACCGCAAGGGTCAGGGCTTAAGGCTTTTTAAAAATGATAAAGACCCATCACCTGCATGATACACCTAATTTTCGGTTTATAAATGGATGTGAAAACACTTCATTTCATAGCTATCTACCAGGAATTCAATTACAAAAAATTAAAAACAAAATTACCCAGTTTTTACCTTTTTAAAGATAGTCACAATTGTGGAACACTATAGATGTTATTTATATTTGACTTGCGCATTTACATAGTGATTTAGATTATATTGGGGTTTAAATATTAGTTTATGAATAATATAAATTTAAAAACATTTAGAGAATAATATTACATATAATATAGAATTTATGATTAGGCTACCAGACGTCTAGCAAAAAGAGGACAAATCAAAATATCAAATAATATCTTATAGATAATATTAATATAACAAAAAAAAAATAGAATGAAAAATAAAACTTGTAAGGAAAATCAGGGTAGTGTGACGTCCATTAAATTAAAGAAGAGATAATGGATTAAAAAGTGACAATGTGTTGTCTTAAGCTTTAATAAAATAAAATTAATGTAAAGGATAATTAGTTCGTATTATATAAGACTAATATTAATATATGCTTCATATAGGCGTTGTTCCGACATTTTTACCGTGTTCCGCAATTGTGACTTCTTAAAAAATCCTGTTCCGTAATTGTGACTGACCATATCTCAGTCGATTTGAATGTAAAATTTAAATATATGTTGAAAAACTAAACAATGCCTCTATTTTTATCGGAAATGGATGGGCAATGCCTAGATACTTTTAGTTTTTCCATAGGTCTAACCATTACGGAGCAAAAAAAATGAAAACTAAAAGTAGCAGCAAACTGTTCCACAATAGTGACTCTACTATATATATATATATATATATATCCCCGGTAATTTTAAAGATCATTTCTTTATTATTTTTAATAGAAATGAAATATGTAAGGTATCTTATTCCTTTTACTCTAAACAGGGAAAATTCTTTCGCCTTAGTCATCGCCTGTCTTAGTTTTTATTTTGTCGTCAATAAAGATTCACTCATTATAATTTTCTCACCAGATCATGTCTCGATGTATTTACCAGCCCAAGTGTAAGCTTTACCTGGACTCGTCTAATTCTTTAAATGCGCTCTTGTTACCCCCCCCCCCCTCACAAACCTGCCACTAATTTCATCACTTACTTCGTACGTCTAAAACATGCAAGATTTTACCTCCGTTAAACTTCATTCACCCCCCCCCCCCCTTTTTTTTTTCCAAAACTCAAGCGGACCAGGAATCGACAACTGTAGTACTCACATCGGGTTTATGTAACCCCCGCCACCGCACCGTCTGCTTTCAAGAGCACTTCGCGAGTACAGGCATAAGTGGTCAAGATTTCACCCATAACGACCTGTAAATAACAGCTTCCAAAAACAGTCACACATCCAAAGAGATAGACGCTCATGTCTTTAAGCGTTTCCGGCGTCAACGTTTACCAGAATGGCAGCAGCCGCAGAGGGCAAGGCGCTACAAGTTTGTCTGGCGATGTTTTCTGTTCTTAGTTCATAGCAGTTGGCCGGGGGGGGGGGGGGGGCGCTCGGAAACTGAAATGACATCGAAAGGGTACTTGGTCTAAATTGTAAAACATCCTTCAAGGCTAATTACATGCTTGAACAGCTTGATTGAATCAAATTTTCTTTATATGTAACTGAACATACCCACCTTGGTACTAGGTCAACTGTGATTCGGTGTCGCCAAAATGCAAAAAGAATCCGTGGAAGCTCGACTTCAATGGACCGGACGATCCTTTTGGCTGATGTATTCTGTGACACGAATGTAGTTATAAATAAATAAAAATAAATATATATATATATACATCTCTGTCAAAAAGAGAATTGGTGATCCCCCCCCCCCCCCCCCGAGAATGAATCCTGGTTAAGCGAACGTATAGATCTGTTACACGTTATAATATCCCAATGATAAGCCTTTACATCTAGAGTCTAAACTAAGAAGACAATGCGCAAAATTTTCCTGAACATTAAATTATTAAAACTTTTGAATCAATGATGCCTTACATTCGGAAATTCCCGAAGGCGATAGTCCTTTCAAAGCTGATGTCGCATCTAGATTTAGTTCTCTAGCCAAATTTTCATTTTTTACTTTGAAAAGTTATAACGGTCAAACTAGAGTTTTCTCCGTGTGGCCAACAAGTGATAATTCTTTTCTCAGAAATATACATCGATTATTAAATTTCCAGGTTCCACCTTCCACCCACCCCCACCCACCTACCATGAAGTTCTGACTTGAATAGATGTATTGTAAAACAAAATAATAAAAAAAAATCGCTAAATACATATTTCCCAGGTGGCAAAGAGAAAAGGAAACATTTCCGGTTGAGTCTCAGACAATATTTTATTCTTTTTTTTTTCGATTCCACCTACCCTTATTTCCAATCAATGTTATCTGTGCTAATGAATAAAATGTGTGCAAATTTATACCTAGTCTGATTAGATAGAAGAGTGTCTAATTAGAAGCAGGCATGCTCCGTCTGTCGGCTGTATTTTATTGTTCATTTCTGTTTTTGTTTCATTCTTTGGACCGGTTTTATACCCCCACCCCACCCCAAACACATTAGAACGCCTCCATGCTCCCCCCCCCCCCCCCGCCCCCTGCATACCAAGATTTCCCGAAAAGCCGTAGCTAATGTCTTTCCCATTGGCCCCTAAGCGCCCGTCCGTGCTTCCCACGCGGATTGCAAATCACGTGATCCAATTACACTAACTGCGACCTCTGACCCTTCTGGCGATAAACAATGACTTATTTCTCCCTGTTTCCAATTAATCGCCAGTCAACGGATTAGGAAATTTCATCAAATCGTTTTTCGTTCTCTCCTTCTTAGCCTACCGTGGGTCCGTGGCTCTTGAACCAACTGGGGGCCCCAAGTCTAGTTTCATTGAGATGATTTAGCATCGACCACTGCCCACTTTTCATAGTAGTTTTATCTCATTCTTTTTTTTTTTCGTTCGTGTCCTGACCACAATCATATCATAACAATAATTTACATTCTATGTTCTACCAAACTAACCAATAACTATCGAGTAAACTGTAAGAAACTGTGGGAAACATAGAAAAAGAAGAGAAGAATATTAAGATTTTCTTTTCATCGTCTGCGTCTGTCGAGGGCAGTCGATAACGGCGAAAAGAATATCTACATCGACCATTGGCGGACAATGGTTATGCCTGCGCTGGATGTGGCAAAATATGTAGGTCATAGCTGGGGCTGCGTACCACGTGAAATACTGCATTAATCATTAATCTTCGGGCTCGAAGACAACCCCTATTATAATTATTATATTGCCGATGCTAAATTGACCATGGCAAAATTAATACTAGTCTGTAACGCCTGTATAGCGAGCACTCTTCTTTATGGCAGTGAGCTAGTCAACATAAATGCATCAAGAGCATATATTAAACAGTTTTCAATTGCTCTGTCTGCGACGCGTAATGTGCTTCTTCTGCAGGGATTTGTGTCTCCAATCGGGAAGTTTTGAGCTTAGCCAATACACACAGTACCTGTGCTCACCGAGAGAGCTACATTGGCTTGGGCATGTCAAACGCATGGAAGAATTTCTAATGACATCCTCTATGGCGTGCTTGCGGATGGAGTCAGACTCAAGGAGCACCAAAGACTAATCTGCCGAGATGTCTGCAAGCGAGATCTGGGGACTACGGGTATCAATGAAAGTATTTGAGAGGGAATCGCGAAAGATCGCATGTTTAATTGAATATGAAAATAAGAGAATTAATTATCAAATTGAAATGCTCACTTTCTTAAGCTGCTGTTAATGTTAATTTTTTTTTTAATTGTCTAACTCTTTCTTGTGTAACCCAAACAGTAATCATTCAAGATGGCGTCTTGAAATCGTTTATTTCGTCATTGTATTGTAAAATCTCTCTCAATCTTCTTCTTTACATTTTCTTAAGTTTTTCTTTCATTTCCATTATTTCGCTCCCACATTTATTCATATCGCTTTTTCCTCACGTACTGAGTATTATAGTTTAAAGATCGTAAATGGGATCTTGAAAAATCAAACTGTAAGCAAAGAAGCAGATTTCCTTGAGTGTAAAAATCTCCAATATTACTTTTAATAATGCGATAGTATTGTTTATTTTTAGACTGTTGCTGCTCAGAAATCTAGTCCCCCATTGTTTCTACCGGAAGTAGGTACCGCTCTGTCATCTATCTATGGGACATCTTTTATCAACGGGATAATATAGCGTCACTGTGATATAGAATAATAGAAGGCCCATGAAATGTCGAATACTTCAGGTCTAAAATAAATCAATTTATATTTTTCTCTTTCACAAAATACTAAAGGTACAGGGTAGTTCTAGGTTTGAAAAGGTATTAAGTTGATTAAAGGTAAATTAGGGGTTACTGACAGGTGCACTTCATATAATTGTTTGCGTTTTGTCTGTCAGAGATCTATTATGCTTTCAGATGGTGACTTTCACCTCCTCTCTCTTCCTCTCTTTCTCTCTCACGTAAAATTGAATCTCTTCTTGTAATGGAAGTTTTAATTACAAGTGTCCAGCCATCCGGTATCATTTTCTAGACCACTGGACGAACTACCACGAACTTTCTGGCATCTAAATAATGGATCTCCGCCCCTGATGACTTGAGTTATGGCGCCCTCCCCCAAAATACATTATACATGGGAGTTGGAAAAATCTCGTATCGCCATGGCACATATAGCTCCCCAGTACATCGTTGTACGTGATACAGGAAACTCCCCTCTCTTCCCGCCGGCCGCTCTCACACCTGGAGCTGCAAGTCGAGTGTGAAAACTGAACGTGACTTACCAGTTGTTGTTGGGAGCGGTGGTGTATGGTGACACTGACGCTGCCATGATTGCACTCATTTTTGTTCCTAAGTAACGTGAAGCATTTGTGCGGGGGTGGGGGTCAAGGGGACAGAATTTCATTAATCTAGCGGGGCTCACTCTTTCACCTCCCCTCTTCCCCCACGGCCCGACACACACATATTTTCATTACCATATCTATCAGTTTCTAAACAATAAATGTTTTTGGCTAAATATTTTTTAAGACGCCCTATCTGCTTGGCTTATCAGGATTCAGCTATTTGCAGGAAAACTAACTATTGTGGTACGCTTGTCACGCTGTTGTCCCCCGCCAACCCCCCTCCCGACCCCCTTGAATTGTTGTGTGTGCGTGTGTTTAATCTGTGGTGTCAGAAGTCGGCTGCATGTGACTAGGTCTCAATAAAGCGGATATAGACATTAACTTGAGAGTTAATTAAAGCGTGTTTGGACAGCTGAATGGATGCGGCCGATGCATTGACTAGACTAGACCAATAACAAAACAGAGAAAATACAACGTACTCAAATTAAAGATAGAATCTCATAGAATGCACTTTTTTTTGTTATAGATTGAAATGGATTAACATTGGACAGGGAGGGGGGGGGAAGGTGGAAGTATCAAGCAGCATGACTGAATGGATTGGGTATGGTTGCTAATGTGTTATCTTAATAGCTTAAAGTAAAAGACACTTTACGTCATAAGAAGACACTGTCTTAGGTTAAAGTAAAGACACTACGTCTTAGACGTAGGGCCACTGCAACCTTTGCGGCCGCAGTGGGCTCCGCACTTTTATAGGCTCCGCTCTAATTCTAGGTGTAAATTATGAAATTAAATCATTATAACTTATAGCAGGGTTCCCGCTGCCTCCTGATTTTCCAGGAACTAATGGACATCTCCTGAAATTATTAAAATATCCTGAAAAATGGGGAAAAGGTGTCATATTGGGGTATGATTCAATTACTTGAGGTGAACAATTCACGAACATAGATTAAACAATGAGGTAATTCTTGCTATTGTTATCTATGTAGGAAACAGAATTTTAATGATATACTTAATGACTTCACGCAAAGCTCGTAAAGTTAATTTGATCATGGTTTTTGTCCTTAATAAAGAATGAATAAAATGCAAAGACGAATTTTCTTATTCTAATTGTCTAATAAAAAATCTTAATTTTCAATTATTATCCTTATCCCTACCCAGACTGGGCCGCACGCAGTCCGTTTCGCATAGGGCCCCGCAATTGTTAAGGCCACCCTGATTTTATTACTAACTTTGTATTGGGATATTGACATACTGAATTCTAACAAGCTGCAAATTTGGGTTTTGAAAACCTTTTGGTTCTACCAATACTGTTACGTGGGTTATAAGTGCACGAGTATGTCAGTAGAGAAGCAAACCAGAGCTGCCCCCCCCCCGTTGGGGTGCCTAATTACCGAGTCCATTGCACTGGCTAGGATGGAATAGCGCTATAACAGCCTTTAAAATGCGGACTTGTGAAAGGCTGATGTGGTTAAGTTAAATAAATGAATATGGAGTCCCCTGGTGTGCTCGACATTCTAACCCGAGCCACTTAGGATACGAGCCATTGGTAAAAAGAATGTAACAAATTTACAAATTTCGGCAGGCCGATAGTGGAGAGCTTCAATGGACCTTGAGTTCTAAAGATCTTTGATTAAACTCTTATAATTACAAACTAATTAGAATGTTGCTCGACAAAGTTCATTGTCGGACATTTTCTTCCTATTTAACAAGCAAAATATTTTTTTAAAATCCTTTTTGAAAACAACGGTTACGTAAGGGAAAGCACAACACAAAACTGTCATATATCTCAATACTGAAAGGTTTATTTATCCTTTTTATATATAAAAAGATTAATTTCCATTAATTGATTGACTAAATGGATATTTTTTGGATTGAGTCATGTATTGTCTTCGACTATGACTGACTGAGCAAAATTTCAACGTGATCCAAGCATGGGCGTAGTCAGGAGGGGGGGGGGGGTTGAACCCCCCCCCCATGAAATCCCCTCCCTGCGGGTCACTGCGGGAGGGGGGATCAGAATTTAGTGACTGATTTTTTCTTGATTGTGTTTATTTTAGGTGAGATTTTATTACTAAACCATCACTCTCCCCAGAAGGTTTTGAAGTCAAATCCCCCTCTTCTATGAAACAAAACCAAAAAAATAAATAAAATAATGCAAACGACAATCCCCAAATTCCAAGAGCATACCTAATGAAAATTTTGATTTTAAACCCCCCTCCGAAATTTACGATAAATCCCCCTCTTTAAAATAAGACTATCCATACATCAGTCATCAGATACTTTGAGAGTAGCCAAGAGGGGTTTAGTGTTTAAAAATAAGCAAATTACACACTCAAAATTCTATGAATGTAGCCAAAGGCTTTTGAGTTTAAACGCCCCTTCAAAATAAGACTATCCATACATCAGTCATCAGATACTTTGAGAGTAGCCAAGAGGGGTTTAGTGTTTAAAAATAAGCAAATTACACACTCAAAATTCTATGAGTGTGTCAGGGTTATGTTAAGGCCTTAGCTCGTTTGCCCGGGCCCCTGACATTCAACCAGGCACCTTCGTGCATACAATAAATAAATGACTCACTGGTAACAATGTAAATATTTAATGATATAAATATAAGTATGATGACAAACTAATGGAGTAATGACATTGAATTTGGAACATTTTAATACTGTGACTTTACTAATTAAATAATAATTCTACACCTTGCTGTCCCACAACGTACACATTAATGTTCGAAACCACAACACAACACACTGCTGTCTTTAGTCACCAGCGTAGACTTCCAATCCCAAACTAACTCCCTGTAGAAACAAATAGTAAAGACAAACTAACAAAAGGTCTAGTATACTATGGCATCGAAACAACTGCGAAATGCAGTCATGCCTTAGATACTCACCCTAAACAGGGGAACACAGAAGAATCTCAACAAACGTTACACCAGCATAACGAAACCCACTCCATAAGCCTACAAGCAGCAAGGCAACAAAGAAAGTGCGTTCACAAATAGTGCACTTAATACACATTGGTGCTAGAATGCCATAATCTACGCACCGACAGAGTGTAGCCAAAGGCTTTTTGAGTTTAAACCCCCCTTCAGCGGGGTTTGAAGTAAAGAACCCTCTTCAATATAAAAAATAAGCAAATTACACACTCAAAATGCTACGATCGTAGCCATAGGGGGTTTTGAGTTTAAACCCCCCCTTCAGCGGGGTTTGAAGCTAAAAAAATACCTCTTAAATATTAAAAAAAAATAAAAAATTACACACTTAAAATTCTATGAGCTTAGCGAAGCCAAAGGGGGTTTTAAGTTTAAACCTCCTCCAGAGGGCTTATTTTTTTAAAGTTTAAATTTAAACCCCTCCTGATGGTTTTGAGTTTAAACACCCCCATAAAGAGAGTTTTGAGGTTGAAAACCTATCTCTTCAATTTTATTCAAAGCAAACTACAGTCACATAATTCTATGAGCGTAGCTAATGGGGTTTGAATTAAAAAATAAATAAAAAAACTACACAAATTTGTTAGTTTAAAACCCCTAAAAAAATTATTTTGACAATAAAACTTCCCTTTTTGAAATAGAATCTAAAGCAAACTACAATCACGTAATGCAAAGAGCGTGGCCAAGACAGGTTCCAATTTTCTAACAGTGGATGGGCTCCATTAATAAAGTGCAGTGAATAGTCATCTGCATAAATTCCCCCCCCCCCCCCGAAAAATAATCCTGGCTACGCCCATGGATCCAAGTATGGGAAGTGGAGAAAACACATAGAAAAGAATTTACCGGGACAGACGGATTTGATATAAGATCATATAACCTTTGTAATAACTCTTATTATATAATTTTATATCTTTTTTTTAACTTGTAAATTTGATCATCACGTTATTATCACATTTAGCATTGCTGTTGCAGTTGTCCCCTTTAAAGTTTGTATGATAATCATTTAGTTTTTGTTGTGTGTGATTATCTGAAGGTAGGGGGAGTGATGTATATGACTATAATAATAACAATTATTATTATTATTATTATATATGATATTACACCCGAAAATGTGTACGGAATATTTTTAACAACATTATTTTTATAAATAATGAAATTTTATATATAAATTTTGCTAAATAGAAACATACATATAAGTGTGGGTCACCAAAAAAAAAACAACCAAAAAAGAATAGAAAGTTATTCTCACTTTAACACACACACTTACACACACATGCACATACGCTCACACGCACACACACACACACACACCACCACTGAAATAGGCCTACACATCACTAGCGGATCCAGAACTTTGGAGTGGGAGGGGCGATTTTTTTCCAAACCCTAACCCTAACGCCCAGTAAACCCTAACCCTATGCATAAACGTGCGTAAAGCATATATATATATATATATATATATATATATATATATATATATATATATATATATATATATATATATATATATATATATATATATATATATATATATATATATATATATATATATATATATATATGTGTGTATATACATATATATATATATATATATATGTATATATAAGAATAAATAAGCAGTATTTCTCAGTATTTTCTTGCATTCTTCACTGCAGAAACGCATTTTCCTGACATCTAAAGCTCTTTATCCATCAGTGGAGTTCGGGGCAAAGCCCCGACGCCAAAAGCGTTTTCTTGCATTCTTCACTGCAGAAACGCCTGCTCCTGACATCTACAGCTCACTCACTATTCATCAGTGAGATTCGGGGCGAAGCCCCGACGCTAAAAGCGTTTTCATGCATTCTTCACCTCAGAAACGCATTCTCCTGACATCTACAGCTCTTTATCCATCAGTGGAATTCGGGGCGTAGCCCCGACGCCAAAAGCGTTTTCTTGCATTCTTTACTGCAGAAACGCCTGCTCCTGACATCTACAGCTCACTATTCATCAGTGAGATTCGGGGCGAAGCCCCGACGATAAAAGCGTTTTCTTGCATTCTTCAATGCAGAAACGCCTGCTCCTGACATCTACAGCTCACTATTCATCAGTGAGATTCGGGGCGAAGCCCCGACGCTAAAAGCGTTTTCATGCATTCTTCACTGTAGAAACGCATTCTCCTGACATCTACAGCTCTTTATCCATCAGTGGAGTTCGGGGCGAAGCCCCGACGCTAGAAGCGTTTTCTTGCATTCTTCACTGAAGAAACGCATTCTCCTTACCTAAAGCTCATTATTCATCCTATTAAAAAAGGACTTTTTGAATAATATTGTACTTGAAAAATATTCTAATTTGAATGTATACGCCCTTAATACATTGCAAATAAAACCGATTTGTTCCTTGAAAAGATCAGATACCCCACATATTTAGATTAAGGCTTTGAGGATCGCCTCCGAAAAAAAAAATTCAATAAATAATATTCAATAAAATTCAAGCATAAATTGTGAGTTACAGTTCCAAATTTAACTAGAAAAATATTAGATTGAGTAAAGGTTGGAAAAAAGGGTACTCATCTCAATCGTGACTCATACTGAAAATTTTTGTTTGAATTCTAACTTTTCCAAAGCAAAGTCTTTCTTAAAATAATTATGATAAATTCATGTGAAATTACATAAACTCTGTCTGGAAATGGGAGGGGCGGTAGAATGGAAACGATTTATCCTCGCTCCTTTTTATAATTTCTGCTAATGATTGCATTTGGCATTAAAGAATAAGGGTGGGGCGACTCGATATAAGAATTTAATTTATAGCATATATAAATTATATTAGTGGCTGATTTTTTTTTACATTTTGTAATTTCTTAACTATAATACAAAAAAAAATTATTGCTTTGTCCGATGAGGGAAAGAAGATGGCATGTATCGCCCCTCCCACCTTTTTCCTTTTTCATTTTATGTTTACTAATCATAAAATTTGAGATTAGAGTGTGGTGCGACATAATATACAAATGGTTTCACATATCAATTATATAGATATTCAACTATTTTTGTTCACAAACTATGATTCCTCCATACAAATAGGACCACTCCCCACTCAGAGGGCTAGAGCGGGGAGGGCAGTACATGCAATCGCCCCCCCCCCCTTACCCCACCGAATCGGCCAAGATACCAGAAGGGGAGCGACATAATATCAAATTTATATATCATTTCAACTAATCTTGTTCACAAACTATGATTTCTCCATAAAAGTAGGACCGCCCCCCCACTCAAAGGGTTTAGGTGGGAAAGGCAGTAGAGGTTTCGCCCCCAACCCCCCCACACCAATCGGACAACAGGGGAACGACATAATATAAAGATCGGTTAAAATATCAATAACAAGTTTTAATCATATAGATATTTAACTGATTCTTTTAGCAAGCTGTGATTTCTACAAATAAATTGGACCGCCCCCCCCCCCACTCAAAAGTTTATGGTTGGGGGGGGGGGGGCGGATTGATGCTATCGCCCACTCCCGACCCCACCAAATCGGCCAACATACTAGAGGGGGGGGGGCGAAATAATCTAAAAATAGTTTGAAATATAAATAATTAGTATATATTATTAACATAAGTAATAAATTCGTATACAAATTGTGTGACTTCTATACTAAAATTCGTCCGCCCCCACTTCGGGGGGGGGGGGGGGGGGTCGGCCGAGTGGGGGGGGGGGGGCGATCGCCCCTACCGCCCCCCCCCCCCCGGATCCGCCAGTGCTACACATACATATATGTGTATGGTGCAGGCCAAACTCTCCCACGGACATATACCGTTCTTCTCCCTCTCCCTCCATACACTTTGGCAGCTAATAAATAAAAACTTCTATTCATGAATCGGTTAGTGACGGTCAGGGGCGTGTCCGTGTCCGTCTATTCTCTTGAATTCAGGTAAGTCTCCCACGAGGTCCTGATAAACCTGAAGTTATTTTTTTTTCTTCTCTCCCTCTCTCTCTCCCGACCCAATTTTTTTTTCTTTGTTGACCTCGGGTCATTCTTAACGCGAACACCACTGCACTCATTGTATTTGTAGACTACTCGAAGAATGTCTAAACGACAGGACCGTTGCCATAGAAACGGTACATTCAAGTGTTTTTCTAAATATTGATAAAACTACAAGAGCACTAATAGTCTTTTGAACGCACAAAAGTTCTTTGGGAGACTTAGAAAAAAACTACAGCAGACGAAATAACCAAATTGAATGGTCACAGGTAGTTTACAGGGAAGGGTCAAAGGTGATATGCACCTGACCACTCGTGCCTTTGTTTAGCCTGTGACCTAGGTGGGAAACTAATTTTTACCTTTCATGTTTTTTGTCTCAGATTGACTGATGCCCCCCCCCCCCCGCCTCTTAAATTTATTAATGCCCTCTAGGAATAAATATGAAAATCATAACTTCTTGTTATTGTTGTTGAACTTTATTTAGAGTTAGGTTTTGAAGTTGTTTTTATTTTGTTTTTTGTTTAAATCTATTATTTTACTAGCTTTACCCACCGGCTACACCAGTCGATATACTATTGTTTAAAAATTCACAAGTACATCCTCATAGGTTCATGCATATTACATTTTTGTAGACGTTTTAGCACTACTGGATCAAAGTTCTAACATTTCCTCTTGTGGCACAAGCTAATAACAGTTTTATGAACTTCCTCTGTCTGTCTGATTGTCTGTCTTGTCAGTCTGCTAAAAGTGTACACGTTATTTCTCACATACCTAATCTCGGATCAAGTTGAAATTTCGCACAATTATTTCTTTTACCTTACAACACAAGAATCAATAATAAAAAAACAACATCTCATTGGTATTGGTAATTAAGTATTTTATTTGGTATATTGAACAAGGGAAAGAAATAGTACTGAACAGATGAGGCAGCATAAGCTTAATTAGTCCCCTTGAGGACTCGAGTAAGAAGAATCAATAATAAAATTAACTAATTACTTAATTAACTATTAGTAATTAATTATTTTTCTTGATATCTGAAGAAGGGAAAGAAATTGTACTTGACTGAAATGGTGGCCTAAGCTAAATTAGTCCCCTATACAGGTCGTCGTCTGAGGTTTAGTGAACACAAACATGAAAAAGAAACAAAAGATCTTCCATGTTCATAAGCTCTTCGTTAGCTGAGTGGTTACCGTGTTAGCTTGAGAAGCCCTAGAGGCTTTAGCTCACGAGTTCGAATTCATTTAATTTATCTTTTTTTTTTTTTTATAAATGATTACATTTAAAAAACAATCACCCAGATACCCCGTTCTTTTTCCCCACCTGTTTTCAAATGGTCCAGACAAGTGATAGGATTATGACGTATTGAGAAAGGTAAAAGCTAAACAAAAACAATTAGTAAAAATATTTCTAATCGCACAGATTTATTATTGTTGGTCAAACATTGGCCAAGTAAATCCATAATAAATTAAATTACATGACTGATCCAAAGTAATTGATACACTTAATATAAGCTTTGTTTTTTTTTTAAGTATTTTTTTTTTATTTTGCTTGCTTTAGTATTTAATTAGTGAAGGGAAATCTTACAATATAGTGTTGTTGTCATTGTTTATATTTGTCGAAGTATTTTAACCTCTCTTAGGTCTCCATCTTTTCAGTTTAGTACGTTTTTCTTTAGATTGCATTAAATCCTCGACATATCTCCAGATCGATTTCTCTTTTCTATTTTCTCTTCGTCTTACTTTGTTTTAGTAAAGAATAAAAAAAAAACCAGATCTAAAGACTCAAGATGTCAACAAAGATTAGTCTGCTTACGTTTGTAGATCCCCAATACAACAATCTATACTCCTCCTTTGTGACAAACTAACCACAGACATGATAGACGTTTAATGTAAAGTTTAAAATAGGTCAACAAACCAAAGTGAAGTCCTTCTTAAGTCTCTAATAATCAGTGTTCTAAAGTTACCGTAATAAAAAATAGTATACACATATGTATTTATTCACATTTGGCAGCACACACTATACATTCTGTCAATATAGCACTTTTTGTGCTAAGACGACATTTCTCCTATTCTTGGTGTGATAGCTGCATAAACTTCACATTTCATTCTCTTCCTTATGAGACATTGCCAATCCCCTCTCCCTTTTCAAATGTTAGGTCAGACCTAAACTTTCTCCGCCCAACATGTGTGACTAATTAGCTAGGTGTCAATCACGTGTTCCGATTTTACGCCAGGACAGAGTCGGTGTCCAATTAACGCCACGACCATTGAATGGCCGCAGTAAATATAGTACTCTTTCTGTTAGACAATGCTGTTGGACAACGCTGACCATTTAGCAAAACGGACAGACGAACAAAACGAAGCGTGGAAGTAACGCATTTTCACTTAGGGCAGTCGGCCCAAGGCACTTAGCGCAGACTTAAAATCCACAGCGAGAGATGGAAAGGGCGGAGGAGGTGTACGGGTGGGGAGGGTAAGGTATTCCCTTCTGATCCTTCCTTCTCTTCACTTCTCTCTGTCCAAGGGGGGGGGGGAACTTTTTTTTTTCGTTGGCACACTTCAAGGCTTTTACCAAGGGTTCATATTGAATTCAAATGTTCAATGGGTCAACAAATGCGGACAGTGTTGATATTGCACGGCCGCTTGGCCAAGAGTGGATGTGGAGGAATAATTGACCATGATGATGTCACGGGGTAAGGATGAGACGACCAGAGGTTTGTTTGAGGAGCTATCGAGTTGTGCCCCGCCTTATCTTATAGGGACCGACAACTCAGTCTGTTGGGCTTTCTTTTACATAATGTTGGAGATCTCTATTTAATTGAAAAAAAATATATCAAAAAAAGAAAGAATCGTTTGATGCATATATACATATATGAAACATACCTGTGTTATATATGGTGAAAGGCAGTGCGCAAACATTTTTCTAGCTACCATCTTCCCCTACTTGTCTACAGAAAATATTGAACTGTAGTGCACTAAGCATGTTATAATACAAAAGAAGACAATGGCAATAGTATAAGTGAAGATAAATTATAAAAAATATTTTAAAAATAAAGCAAAGCTTATTTTAATTGTAACTATACCATATGGTTTGGACCAGTCAAGTATATATATATATATATATATATATGCCAATGATCTGATGAATTACTGGACATAATAAATCTTTACGATCAGAAATATTTTTACCAATTGTTTTTGTTAAACTTTTAGCTTTCTCAATGCGCTAGCACTTGTCCGGAATAATTGTGAAAGTGGTTGGGAAGAAGGGGGGGGGGGGGCACCTTGGTGAATGTTTACATGATCGTTTTTTTTAAATGCATACAGAAATATGCTCATTCAGGGCTTGAGTCCTCAAGTGGACTAATTCAAGTTATACCACCACATGTCTAGTACTATTTCTTTCTCTTGTTTAAGATACTAAATAAAATAATTAATTACCAATACTAAATTAATTAATTCCTTTTTTTTTTTTATTGATTCTTGTGTTGTCAGGTAAAAGAAAATATTATGCAAAATTTCATCTTAATTTGAGACTGGGTGTGGGAGAAATAACATGTACAAACTTTGTACCATTCATACAGAGTGAGTTGATATAATTGTAAATTTAAAAAATATTTTTAAAAAATTATATAAGAGAAAACAATGCACATTTACAGCCATACATCTCAATATTGTAAGATTTATTTTCCTTTTCTATATCAAACCAAATTAATTAATTTCAACTAAGTATTTAAAAACTTGGAGACTTTTTTTTTTGCTTGATTCATATTTTGTTGAGGATAATTAATAATTGTGTAGAGTTTCAACCTGATCCTAGAATGAGAAGTGGGAGAAATAATGTGTACTAAACGTGTAGCAGACAGACAGACAGACAGACGTAGTGAGTCGATATAAGCTTTGTAATGACAATACCTTTCGGGCACGAGAAGTAAACCTTTATACACGATTTACGATAACGTCAACGACCAAATATTTAATATTCCTTTCCCCAAATCCGGAGGTGCGATGGCTGAGCAGTAAAATGCTTGGCTTTCGACCCAAATGTCCCAGGTTCGAATCCTGCTGAAGACTGGGATTTTTAATTTCGGGATCTTTGGGCGCCTAGCTCTAATGGGTACCTGACATTCGTTGGGGAAAAGTTAAAGGTGCTCGGTCATTTTGTGCTGGCCACATGACATCCTCCTTATCCGTAGGCCACAGAAACAGATGACCTTTACATCATCTGCCCATGTATACCACAAGGTCTGAAAGGGGAACTTTACTATCCCCAGGTCCCCGTATGATCACGTGACCATTACCATTACTTATACCATATTCACTCCTCCAATCAATCACTTCTCAATCAAGCTCAAGGTAGTGGTATATATTTCTTATATTAAATATTTATATATATTTTAAAGTGCACTTTAAATAAAAAATTGTAAATAACAAACTAGATTTAGTGGTCCTAATTTATTTAAATGCCGCATTATTTCTCTACCAGCGGCGTCACATGGATAGGTGTCATCCGGTGTGGCAATCCCAACCATTTCTCCTCTCCTCATTAGTTTGTTCTTTTTAATTGAACTATTCCAAAAGGATTGTATTGATTGATTGGTACACTACAGTAACCTAGGCGTTGCTCCTATTTACAAGGATAAACTACCATGACAAGAAAATAATAAGTTTAGCCGACAATAGAAAACCTTCAAAACAAAATTGATCTACCTGAAAACAGTGTTGTTCTTTCCCTTATATAAGCTTTTTGAGCTGTCCCCGTAAGGGGAAAAGCTGCTATTAGGTTTGTGCAAAATGTCCGTCTGTCCGTTGTCCGTCTGTCACACTCAGATCTCGAAAACTAAAAGAGAAATGAAAATATTTTTTCACCATGCGATTCAGCTTGAAAAGTTTAGGTGCAAAAAGCAAACCGTTTGATGTATAAAATTAATTATGCAAGCGATTTTTTTCATAAAAATACACCAATTCTAAAACAATTACATAAATGTAAGGGAGGTAAAGTTACAATATGTTAACAAAGAAAGACATTTTTTTGTGTATTATCAGTATCACTAAGTCGAATATAATTATAAAATGTACAAGAAATGTTCACAACAAATATAAATATTAGTTAAAGGTGTTTTTCTGGTCAACTAGCTGTTAAAATTAAAAGGAAACATTTATGTTTGTTAATAAAGACTAATAATGCACTTTGTATGTATACGCCATTTTTTAAAATGGACTTTTTATGCAGCGACTTTAGTGCAGAAGCGTAACAAGTTGCGGCAAAACATGGTACTAATCAGTATACTCAAAATGTTTAAAATAATCAGATTTTATTTATCTTTTGTTTAGTGCCAACATCGGCATAAAAGACGCTTATTTTTGTGCGTTTTGTTTGCCGGTCGGTCTGTCTGTCACGTTTAGATAACGAAAACAACAACTCTAAAAGCTATTGAAAATCTGATTTAACCCTTAATGTTCCTTCCGAAACATCTCAAAAGTTTTAAGTATGTATAATAGATTGTTCCGGATGTTTTAGTGAAAAAAAAATCAGTGCCAACCAATGTTTGTTTCCCCTTCTAACTTATATTTAATTTCCATGCTTTGTGACGACGGGGGATGAGAGCGGGAAGGGTTTGAACCTAGGGGATATCGATAAAGCCAAACGACAGTCCAGCGCGCAAACCGCAAGACCAGGCAGCCATGAATTAGACTGGATCAAGATCTATAATTTCAATTTCTAGACTTAAAGTGTAGATTTTTATTTCCAAATGTGGAGATCAATATTGCAATGTTATAAAATACTAAAACTAATCTATTATTTTTAAATTTAATATCGCATTCAGTCTATTAATAGATTATCAAGGCTTTTTTGCATAAATCTTATCTAAATTAGGCTACATCTACATTATTCCAAATTTATATTTTAGATCTAGATCTAGTAGATATATAGGCCCTATCTTAACAGTGCTAAATCAGAAGTTTATTTAGTTACATCTACATCCTCATTCTAGTTCCATTTAAAATAAAATGCCAATAGCTCTATTGGTAACTGTGCTGGGACATCGAGCAGACGTTGCCGAAGTACAAGCTCGATGCCTTGTTCTTTTCTTTTTTTTTTCTATTACAAATCAATACCAAAAGATTATCTAAAATCGCTCGTCTGACATATTGTACATATGCCATAATTTGTAATATATCTCTTTAACAATAATAGGCTATTAGTTTGTGTAATCTTGTTTTTAAGTATTTTTTAATATTTTGCTTGTTCAGATGTATATAAAAGTAAAAAAGTTCTGTCAATGTTCTGTCGCAGTCCGTTTCTGAAATCCGTTTTTATTCTCTGAAGTTTTGAGCTCAGCGGTCTACCCTTGATTGAATGGCAGGAATAAACACTGTCAACAGATACGCGCAGTGTGACGTTGACCAGTGGTCAGTTTGTTCTCGTGCTGAAACATGAAACCACTGAATTTTTTTTCTCTTCGTTTCTTTCGCTTCCGCGTCTTGAAAACTTCTCAAGCGAGAGTAAATTGACTCAACATTTCAATGTCCACTTTGTGGTCAGCGTGTGGGGGTCGCTAGCTATTAAGTTAGAGGCGGTGACCCCGACAGACTGGACAGTCCACTGTTTTCGTTTTCATTGTAAACTCCAAGCCCATTATACGAGTTCGGGTGAAATTTTAAACAGCTTAGAAGGCCATACCCCCCTTCGTCCCCCGACTTGTCATCTAACCTGTTATTAAGCTATTTATCCAACTGTCTGGTATCAATGTCCGGGACAAGATGGTCGTCGAGGCGGACAATGAATGAGTGGAGGGCGTCGTAGAAAAGTAATAAAATAATGATCTTTTTCTAGATTTATAGAATATAAGACAGTTGTACTTAATCACCTTAATTTTCGAGGGTGTCATTGGGGAATATAGATGGGTGTCTAGGTAAGTTATATATTATGGATAAGCAGTTACAGTAAACTAAAAACTTTATTTGTTTCGTTTCTTTCTACCTAGACTTCCTAGCTTTTTAAAAAAATACAGACTCGCCCAAATGATCTTTAGCCGCCGTCTAGTACATCAAAGTAAGAAACTTAGCTGCTTGTTTAATGTAGGTGTTAACGTACTGCTGTTGGATCTAGATCTAGAAGTATTTCTCTAGCCAAATTTAAATTTCTTTCTTTTTGTTTTTACTGTGAAAAGATATAATGGACCTCATTCACCCATCGTAAACAAACAACATTGAGCCACGTGATTCTCTATCTCTTCTATACAAATTACGATCTAATTTTTAATACACGATGGCTATCACATGTCAGTTTTTTTTCATTGTTTTATCAATATTATCACGTGACTAAATGTTTTTTGTTTACGAGTGGTGAATGAGGTCCATTTTCAAACTAGAGTCTTCATAGTGTGGCCAACGAGCAAATAGTTCTTTTCACATCAATTGTTACATTTCTAGGAAATTCGTTAGAGCCGTTAGCCAGACAGCCCAACCAGACTGCTGTTACCGTGTTATTTCATTAATGTTGATCTTAAAATAAAACTTGAACAAACTTCATTTTAAACTAACGTGAAATTTTATTATTGTTGTTGGCGGTCGTTGACTTATCGTACCAAAACTGCTCGTAGACAACTAAACCGTTGTTATTATGTTTTAACTTATAAAACTTAGAAATAACTTGAAAAAACGTCTTTGTGAATAAAACTAAATAAAGTTTTTCTTTACAATAAAGACAAATTTAGCTTCAGAAGAAAGGAAATAAATTTATATTTGAACAAACCTAGCTCACAATAACAACACTTCTTTACACTCTGGCTTCCTGGACTCGTCTGGCGTACTTAATGCCGCTTATATTGCATCGTTCACACTGCATAGCCAACAAGCAATCGCTAACTTTCTCTCATTGTCACTATTGTTAAAACTGCACACTATACAACAATTATTGGCCTACATATATTCTAGACAATTGAAACAAAGTATAACTTTTGAAAACACGTCTTTCTGTCACTTGTCTCCGTCAATTTGCTCCTCTTTCATCAGCTGTTCTTTACCTATTTATAGCAGAAAAATGGTTACATTAGGATCTATTCAACCAATAGAAACTCGCGCACACATTCCATAAAAATAGAATTACACGATTGTAACCATTTCTTTTTCATTTTGTAAATTTAGGTCATCTTATTCTGCGCCAGGAAAAGTTGAAATGTATAAATATTCCACTGGTGTAGGGGGAGGGGAACAACTGTATATAAAAATGTAAGAGACTTCTGAAGTGTGTGTATGTGTGTGTGTGTGTGTGTGTGTTTTATAAGCCTACTTTGCGTTAACTGTTTGTCATTTTCATGATTTTTAGCCGTGGAAGGCCTCGTGGCCTCTTTGTACTCTGGTCCGCCAAGAGCAACTCCGTTTAATGTAAAAAAATTTTCCTAACAATGAAATAATATTCCACAGTTTGTCTTTATTTCAAATATTCTATACATATATGCCATATAGTTTAGTGCAGTTATGCAAGCTATTTTAACAATTAATTAGACTTCTAAAAAAGCTGAATGGCTTTAACATATTTGTTCTTACATAAAAGTTAACAAAAAATGTATTATCTTGTATTAGTTTCTTTGGAATATCTTTCATCTGTTTTTTTTTTTCTTTTAGTCATAGCGTTGACGGGATAGAAACTTTGATACATAAAGGGGAACTTGGCTTGTGTTGTAATGCATGTTGAACTCCAGATAAGGTACTTGTGACTTGTTGGGCGATGTACACGCTACAGATATAAAAGATTCATTGTATAATCTCTCTCTCTCTTTCTTAATTTCCCCCCTTCTACCTACCTACCTACATACCTACCTATTTATCTCCCCGTAACTACATACCTACCTATTTATCTCCCCGTACCTACATACCTACCTATTTATCTCCCCGTACCTACATACCTACCTATTTATCTCCCCGTACCTACACACCTACCTATTTATCTCCCCGTACCTACACACCTGCCTATTTATCTCCCCGTACCTACACATCTTCCTATTTATCTCCCCGTACCTACACACCTACCTATTTATCTCCCCGTACCTACACACCTACCTATTTATCTCCCCGTACCTACACACCTGCCTATTTATCTCCCCGTACCTACACACCTACCTATTTATCTCCCCGTACCTACACACCTACCTATTTATCTCCCCGTACCTACACACCTACATATTTATCTCCCCGTACCTACACACCTACCTATTTATCTCCCCGTACCTACACACCTACCTATTTATCTCCCCGTACCTACACACCTACCTATTTATCTCCCCGTACCTACATACCTAGCTATTTATCTCCCCGTACCTACACACCTACCTATTTATCTCCCCGTACCTACACACCTACCTATTTATCTCCCCGTACCTACACACCTACCTATTTATCTCCCCGTACCTACACACCTACCTATTTATCTCCCCGTACCTACATACCTACCTATTTATCTCCCCGTACCTACATACCTACCTATTTATCTCCCCGTACCTACACATCTACCTATTTATCTCCCCGTACCTACACACCTACCTATTTATCTCCCTGTATCTACACACCTACCTATTTATCTCCCCGTACCTACACACCTACCTATTTATCTCCCCGTACCTACACACCCACCTATTTATCTCCCCGTACCTACATACCTACCTATTTATCTCCCCGTACCTACACACCTACCTATTTATCTCCCCGTACCTACATACCTACCTATTTATCTCCCCGTACCTACACACCTACCTATTTATCTACCCGTACCTACACACCTACCTATTTATCTCCCCGTACCTACACACCTACCTATTTATCTCCCCGTACCTACACACCTACCTATTTATCTCCCCGTACCTACACACCTACCTATTTATCTCCCCGTACCTACATACCTACCTATTTATCTCCCCGTACCTACACACCTACCTATTTATCTCCCCGTACCTACACACCTACCTATTTATCTCCCTGTACCTATATACCTACCTATTTATCTCCCCGTACCTACACACCTACCTATTTATCTCCCCGTACCTACATACCTACCACTAGCGGATCCAGAACTTTGGAGTGTGTGGGGGGGGGCGATTTTTTTCCAAACCCTAACCCTAACGCCAAGTAAACCCTAACCCTATGCATAAACGTGCGTGCAGAACACACACACACATATATATATATATATATATATCTATATATGTTTTCTTGCTTTTTTCACTGCTGAAACGCATTCTCCTGACATCTACAGCTCATTATACATCAATGGAGTTCGGGGCGAGGCCCCGACGACAAAAGCGTTTTCTTGCATTCTTCACTGCAGAAACGCATTCTCCTGACATCTACAGCTCATTATACATCAATGCAGTTCGGGGCGAAGCCCCGACGACAAAAGCGTTTTCTTGCATTCTTCACTGCAGAAACGCATTGTCATGACAAGTACAGCTCATTATTCATCAGTGGAGTTCGGGGTGAAGCCCCGACTCCAAAAGCGTTTTCTTGCATTCTTCATTGCAGAAACGCAGTCTCCTGACATCTACAGCTCATTGTTAATCAATGGAGTTCGGGGCGAAGCCCCGACGCCAAAAGTGTTTTCTTGTATTCTTTAATGCAGAAACGCATTCTCCTGACCTAAAGCTCATTATTCATACTATTAAAAAAGGACCTTTTAAATAATGTTGTACTTGAAAAATATTCTAATATGAATTTCTATGCCCTAAATACATTGCAAATAAAACCGATTTGTTCCTTGAAAAGATAAGATACCCCACATATTTATATTCTGGCTTTGAGGATCGCCGCCGAAAAAAAAATTATTCGATAAATAGTATAAATTGTGAGTTATAGTCCCGAATTTATTTAACTAGAAAAATATCAGATTGAGTAAAGGTTGGGAAAATGCGACTATGAAAATATTATTTGACTCATGACTCTTATAATGAAAAATTTCGTTTGAATTCTAACTTTCCAATGCAAAGTCTTTCTTAAAATAATTATGATAAATTCATGTGAAATTACATAATCTCTGTCTGGAAATGGGAGGGGCGGTAGAGTGAAAACGATTAATCCTCGCTCCTTTAATAATTTCTGCTAAAGATTGCATTTAGCATTAAAGAATAGGGGTGGGGCGACTCGATATAAGACTTTAATTTATAGTATATATAAATTATATTAGTGACAGATTTGTTAAATTTTGTAATTTCTGAACTATAGCCTAATACAAAAAACAAAAAGTATTGATTTGTCCGATGGGGGAAATGTGATTGCATGTATCGCCCCTCCCACCTGGTACAACCCTTTTTCATTTAAATTTACTAATGATACAATTTGAGATTAGAGTGTGGTACGACATAATATACAATGGGTCACATATCAATACGTAGTTTATATTATATATAAATATATATATATATATATTTAACAAATTTTTTTCACGAATTATGATTCTCCACAAAAATAGGACCGCCCCCCCCCAGCACTCAGAGAGCGAGAGTTGGGAGGGCAGTACACGCAATCGCCCTCCCCCCAACCCCACCGAATCGGCCAAAATACCAGAAAGAGAGCGACATAATATAAAATTTATATATTAATTCTATACTAATTTTGTTCACAAACTATGATTTCTCCATAAAAACGGACCGCCCCCCCCCCCCCACACTCAAAGGGTTTAGGTGGGAAGGGCAGTAGAGGTATTCGCCCCCCCCCCCCCCCCTTCCTCCAGCAATCGGCAAACAGGGAACGATATAATATAAAGATCGGTTAAAATATCAATAACAAGTTATAGTCATATGGATATTTAATTGATTCTGTTAGCAAGCTGTGATTTCTACTAATAAATTGGACCGCCCCCCCCACTCGAAAGTGTATTGGGGGGGGGGGGGGGGCGGCAATGATACCATCGTCCCCTCCCGACCCCACCAAATCGGCCAACATGCTAGGGGGGGGGGCGAAATAATCTAAAAATAGGTTGAAATATAAATAATTAAGATATATTTTTAACATAAATAAATTCGTATACAAATTGTTTGAATTCTATAATATTCTATATTCTATCTATCTGTCTATCTATCTATCTATCTATCTATCTATCTATCTATCTATCTATCTATCTATCTATCTATCTATCTATCTATTTGTCTGTCTATCTGTTTGTCTGTTTATCTGTATGTCTGTCTGTCTTTCTGTCTGTCTGTCTATCTATCTATCTATCTATCTATCTATCTATCTATCTATCTATCTATCTATCTATCTATCTATCTATCTATCTATCTATCTATCTATCTATCTATCTATCTATCTATCTATCTGTCTGTCTGTCTGTCTGCTGTTTGTCTTTCCGATGTCTATATTCTTACAGTGTTCAATTTGACCAAAGCGTGATCGCCAATCAAGAAATGTCTGTTTTTAAATGTTCTTTTGATGTCTTAAACACACAGGAACAACTAAGTTATGACGCAATTAACTTTTCAGAGGCAGACCTTCTTTTGTGCTGTTGTTGTCTATCAATATATACTCACTCATAAACTTAACCTCACCAACAGACACACGTATACACTCACACGCAAGACACATACAAGCAAACATACCAAATCAAGTGATAAACAAAAAAGATCAAAAAGCGCGGGAATACAACAAAAAACATATCGCGAGATGTAGAGTAAACACGTCTGATAAGGCGCGAGCTTTCTTCGTCTTTTTATCCAATCAAAAACTCTCCATTTAACGGAAAGAATAAAAGAAAAGAAGAAAGAAAAAAAACGGGGGGGGGGGGGAGACATTATTGCGAATCCATTACATTTGATCTTTTCTATTTCTTCAGCGGAAATAAATCAAGATTTAATTTGAGCCACGCAGGACTATTTACTCAAAGACACTGGCCAGGTCATAGCTCGACAAATTGCAGTGATTTATGGTCCACCAGAAAGTCGCGCAGTAAATTCTCTTATCGCTGATGTCTGAGGTTCACCCATTTGAACGTTTATTTAAATAGCAGGGGAAATGAAAGAGAACTACAGTCAAAGAACGTTCAATTGTCTGTCAGACCCGAGATTAGAGACAGATGAAAATAAGACCAAAAGAAACAATTTTAAAAATATTACTGAAAGACAAATAAATTATTGTAAGAAGCACACAATGATATAACGGAAAGAAACAGACAAAATACCTAAAAGGAGTTGAGACTCTTGCCTGTGAAAACTTATCAAGTGGCACAACAGGAACGATACTTCCAATATTTTGTATAACTTCTATTAAATGATACTGGAAAGTCCATGGCAATGACTGTTGCCTTCTGGATACGCATTTCTGGAAGGAATCCGACAGGGCCCGTGGTGTCAGGCAGCGCATGCGTCACCCAGATCGCGACAATCAGTGGTGGCGGTGGAGGAGGTCAGACCAGGGAATTATTGCGCAGTGTAGGACGGAACACTGTCCTATCGGGGAATACTTTGCCCACTTCCGTCCGAACTATGATTCCCCTTGCCGTCCATGTGGTGAGAGCGTCGATACAGTGTCGCAAATCTTGTACGTGTGTCCCCAGCTCCAGGAGCTAAAGGGGGACGTGTCTGAGCAGTCACTCGACTATGACGCACTACGCCGTACGGCCCCGTTTCTTGCCAGAGCACTACGGGCGGGAGGATTAGTCCTTGCTGCTCTGTTCCCATTTGGAGGCGCATCTAAACATCACGTGGTAGGTGTTGGTCAGAGACCAGATGTTCACTAGAGATACAGAGTGCACTGGCTAACCCTCAACCCCCCTCCCCCCTTCCATTCACTTGGTATTGCGCGTGAATCAAGATTTAAAAAATAAAAAGAAAATTTAAAAAAACTTTGTAAAAGTTCTAAAACTATTATTAAAACCTCAAATGACCGCAACTGGACTCATGGTCTAGGCGTGAGAAAACCGGAAGCAGTTGAACTTTGAAAAACTTTTTTTCACGAAACTTTTTATTGATCTCATTGCTTTCTACTTGAAGACTTTTGACTTCTCCAATCCACTTGTGCGCGTTTAGTTACTTTTAAAAAATTTAATTGAATACAAAATAATGTTACGAATCTCACTATCCAGGCTCTCTGCAAACTGCACCATACACCACCAACTTAAAGAACTTGACAACTCAGGGCTCCAAAGTAACGTAACACTTTAATGTCAATAAATAACAGCCAATACTGTACAATTGGCAACACGTACACTGTACAAATATCTCTCCGATAACACCGTTCCGCAGTATCAACTCTTGCACTGGCCTCTCCGTCTCGTTCCGGGCTTGCACTGGGTTCAACAGCTCAGGACTGACTTCACACACTAGGCTCGTTGTGTCGGACTCGATCGCAGACCAAGATCAAGACGCCAGTCGTCTCAACTGTACTTGACAGTACTGCGCACTGAACCGTCGTAATGTTCCGTACAGAACCACACCGCTGAACTGTGCTGTAGTCGACCGGACTGTAGTGAACCGGGCTCTGAATCCCTGCCGTGAACCTCCTTTCTGAACCTTGCTGTATTGAGCCCCTTTTATCGACCGCCTTGACTGCGACACCTCCGCTCTTATATAGGGTCCCTACTGGCCTTCTCGAACCGGACAGAACGCCCCTCGACGTTTCTAGGTGGTCAGATGACTTAACTCTCGTGACGCTCCTGAGCTCTGTTCACGTCGGCGATCCTTCCCGAACTGTCCTGTTGACACTCGACTCGGCTGACAGTCGTAACTCGTCACGCTTGACCGCTCGTCTAGCGCTGGCCTGGGGCGATTTGCGTCGGCTGACTACACACACACCACTACCCCCATCTGTGCCACCACCAGGTTTATAACAATAATTAATCATTTAATCAATCAATAAAACAGTGAAATAATAAATCTCAATCGATTCTTTTTTTTTTTCAAAATCAATCAATAAATGTATGCCTTCTTGTAGTTTCTACATAATAGTTCTGCCTTATTAAAGTTTTCCCTAACACAGTGTTTCTCGAACTATGTTCCGCAGAACTGTGGCAGAACACTAGGGTTTTCCACGAACTTCTGGAATAATTAACTGGTAGGCAGCCACGTGAATTAATCTCTGTGCCAAATAAACAAAGTGTTCCGATAAATACTCAGAATGTAATCCTTAAGGGTAAAGTCTGGGAAACACTGTGCTAAAAGAAATGAGATTCTTCTTCTTCTTCTTCTTCTTCTTCTTCTAGCCAGCTTTATTGCTGCTGAGCTGTGAGCTCTTTCGCAGACTGTGTCAAGGAAAAATTGTGTGCTGTTTTCTTCAGTTGTTCATCACTGCCGTACAGGGTGTTGGTTATGTTGGGCTGTAGTGGAAGTAGGGTCTGCCTAAGGTGGATTAGGGAGGGGCACTCAAAGAGGATATGGTTTACGGTTTCAAAGGGGTGGGCGCAGTGTCTGCAAAGGGGTAGTTGTGTGGAGTTTATTTTGTTCAGGTGGTGATTTAATAGTGATGTGTGTCCTGTTCTTAGTTGGAAAATTGTAGATTGTTCTTTGCTGGGGAGGAAGTTAATACTGTCCAGTTTGTTAGGCGTAGTATGTACAAAGAAAGAAATGCGATGATTGAGCAAGAAGAAATCCCTTTCCTTCTCATGGCTCACATACGAGACTCCATTCGTTGTTAGGACATAGACAATAGATCGATCTAAAAACAAACATTCCAGATATTTCTTTTATTCGTGTATATTTTGTTTTTTAATTTCAATTGATTATATTCAAATAAATCCATAACACAGTCTTTGAACTTCATATCTCAGTTAGGGACAGATTACGTTTCTTTTTCCTTTAGCCTTCTCACTCTACAAACGCGCACAGACTCTACGAATATTTTTTAAAACATATAAAGGTATACTCCTTGCTCAGAATAACTCCCCACCCCACCCCTCTCCTTTTTTTTTGTTTTGAACAGTTGAAAACTCCTTTCCCTTTGAAATCGGATTTTCCCGTTTGAATGTGACGTGTACGTCAACGAAATGAGACTGTATATCATGTGAAAAAAGGCGAAGTGAAGCGGAAAGAAGACCTGGACGGCTTCGTGTCATGTACATTCTGTTCACTCGTTGAATTAAGAAGGTTTATAACTGTCATCAGGCTTTCAGAGACAGTGAGGACATTTACATAAACAGTCAAAATATCTGAAGAACAAATGTTGTTGTTTTTTTCTTTGTGATGTTTTTTTTTTTTTGTTGAGAGATATGAAATTCGTTAAAATTTGAGATGAAAGAATGTAGCTAGCCCATTCAGACATTGCGAACTGTGGAGCAGAGGGTGTAAAGCTAACGAGGGTGTCATGTGGCCAACACAACGCCCCACCGCTTTTACTTTCCCCAAAGAATGTCAGGTACTAACTGGAGTTGAGTGGACTCGGTGACATCCTAAATATCTCCAAATTCAAGATCCCGAGCTTCCCCAGTAGTCGAACTTAAAACCTCTCGGTTCGGAAGCCAAACACAAAGCCACCCCCCCCCCCTCCCAAAAAAAAAAAAGATAAAATAAAAAAGTTAATGCAAATCGGCTTCCCCTTCCCCTACGTTTCTCTATAGATTAGTTTTTACATTGCTGTCCCCATCCCCTCCCAGTCTCCGCCACTGGTTTGCATACATTTCCTCCTGATGACTTAGACTTAGAAGAATATGATTGTATGCGCGTGCCGACTGCTTTCATTACCCTAGCTCATCCCATCTAAGTAAAAACAAAAACAAACAGAAACAAAAAATGGGGGTTGTGGTGGGGGAATAAATGGAGATATTGACCAGCAGAGGGTCAGCCACCTTATTCGGGGAGGGCTATATGGCAGGCAGAAAGGGAGACTACCGCAAACAAAGCATCAATTTCAAGTTGTCCGAGTACCATCAACTTAGAGGAAAACCATTAGTAGTCCATCGTCGTCCTTGCCCATTGTCCGAGAGTAGTGCTCACGGGCATCCATGACTAGAAAGTATCACGAAAAGGAGGGAGGGGGGTCAGGTGCGTGTGTTTGCGGGGGGGGGGGGCGTCTTGGTCATCAGACGCATTCAGTATTAGAGTCATAATATTCTCTGAGCAGCTTCATTCCTTATGGTCACTGAACATTAGATACCAAGAAAACGACTCAATTTTTGTATGTGCGAGTGTACGGTGCTCTGTTGTACCCACTTTTTATTATTTATATTTGTGCTTTCAGAAAAAAACAAGTTAAAGCTCGCGTAGACACAACATAGAAATCAGGGCCGGTCTTAGGCCACTGCAACCTATGCGGTCGCAGTGGGCCCCGCGCTTTCATAGGCCCCGCGCTAATTCAAGGTGTAATTATTAAATTTCAAAAAAAAATATACGAAAAACTCATGGAAATCTCATGAATTTATTAAAATCTCCTGAAAACTCTTAAAAATCTCCAGAAAAATAGACAAAATTGTCATATGTGGGTGTCATTCAATCCTAAGCGCGATAAAAGAAAAAAAAAGCATTGTCAGCTTTCATGTAATAAAATGTAATAATCGGGCAAATTTTACCTTAATCGGAAGTTCCAATACTTTATTTACTTTTATAGCCACTGGCATTTAAATATGTCATTGGTTACAAGGTTCGTAAAGTACAGATTGCAATTTTTAACTTAGTAAATAATGAATAAAATTCAAAGTCGAATTTTTTTCTTATACAAAATTTTAATTTTCGCTTATTATCTTTATTCCCACACAAACTAGGCCCCGCGCAATCAGTTTCGCATAGGGTCCCGCAATCGCTAGGACAGGCCCTGATAGAAATACAAATAGAAGATGCAAATAAATTCACCCATAACGTTACATATACTTGAATGGTTCGTATTAATACGAACTTCGCATTACATATTGTACCTCGTATCTTTGATGGCTGCCTGTTCATTTGATAGGCATACTGGAGTGTCATCTCGATGGTCCCGCGTTCGAACCATACCCGCCGCCAACTCCCCCTCAATCATGCGGAAGATTTGGGCAAGGATATAATAATCCTCACTTTTGAAACATGTGAAATAAACAAACAAACAAAAGAGTTCCCTTTCAAAATACCAAAATTAGCCATTGCACCTATTCTGAGCTCGCTACAGAGAATGTTTTAACTGGAATTTGACATCACATTTAGTTAGTTTTTGAGATCTAGACGTGCACTACAATATATTCAAAAATAATTTCTCTTCATTCTTTGTAGTGGTTGTAAACAGCTTGTAGCTGCCATATAAATTCATGAAAACAACTCAATTCCGTTTTAGAAAAGCATCGCATAGACTAGATCTAGTAATCTTATTCCAAGGAGTTGTAATTCTAATCTGCATCTTAAATGCTCTAATTAATTCAAGGCACAATTTTTTTTATTTAATAAGTACATTAAAAGAAATACATCTAACTTCTTAAAATGAACAATCATTTATTTTATTTCCTCTTCACGAGCTTTAATTCTGGCGATCAACACATTAGGAATATTTAAGACTACTCTCGCGAAGAAAAATAATTAAAATATTATCCACCGCTAAGCTTAAGCACAAAAAGCTTTTTATATGACAACATCGGTGTACCGTACAGACGGCCTATTTCGTCGCACTGTTTGCTATTTCGTCTAAAATCCTGAAAATGCGTGACCATGCGAAAACAATGAATGAACTCTTTAGGGAATCGCTAGAATTTTATTGTGTCTTAAGAGTGCTCCATTCTGAAATCGGACGAAGTTGTTATGCTGTAATTGAATGGTGCTTGGTTCAGCTCCGTGCCCAGCAATATAACATGAATCGGTTGATTTTTCATTATTGGCTCATTGACGAGGGGGCCGGAGGGGGGGGGGGCAAGACCCTTCGTGGTTCTAGACAAGTTTGTTAGGATACGTTTGGGAAGACAAAGTGTCGATCTTTTCACATAATATGATCTTTTGAACCAACCTACGACCTCTTTTGTCATGATGTGACCTCCTGTCTCCTGTGATATGACCTCAGTGTTACAAGTACAAGTATGACCTCTTGTATCTTATAACCTATGTCACGAGTATAACCTCCTGTGTAGTGATTAGGTTTGATTGTATTACCTATGTCACGAGTATAACCTCCTGTGTAGTGATTAGGTTTTATTGTATTACCTATGTCACGAGTATAACCTCCTGTGTAGTGATTATGTTTTATTGTATTACGAATTATGACTTCTTGCATCACAAATATGATCTCTTGTGCTACGAATATGACCTCTTTTGTTACGAACATGACCTCTTGTGTTACAAAACCATATTTGGTAAAAAATGAAAAAAATAAAAAAACTTGCAATTAACTTTCTTTTGTTTGCACGATCCTTAGCCATGTTGAGGACGGTGTCCGCTTTAGTTTTAAAAGGTTATTTAAAATACGAAACTTAAAGATATTTATAATTATAAAATAATTTTTACGTTTTTTCTTTTGCATATTTATTAACAATATTTTTGGAATCGAAATTTACATCTTGAATGTTCAATTAAATTAGTATGTATAGTCTATTTTTCGAAAGTTATGTTTCTTAAAAAATTTAACTTTTTTTAAATACACTAGAACAAATTCCTTTTGATGTTAGTTGTGTAATAAAAGCAGACCCCCTCTCTCTCTCCCTTCCTTCCCCCCCCCCTCGCCGCCAGCAAATGGTAAAGGGGTCTGGGAGAGCACTGAAAACTCACTCAACGGGGTCCGATGTGGAGCCCCGGCGCCAAGAGCTTCAGAATTTTATTCTCTGCTAACGCACTTTATCTCATAGTAGAGCGCAAATAAAGATGAAATAATGTACGACAAGCCTATACTGGACAGTTTTCTTGTACATGTAAGCTTTGTTTCAAGTAAGACGTCTTGTTGTGGAGCATTTCTGTTCTCTACAGAAGGGAGTACGAAAGGTCGTGAGTAATTCGACCATTTTGACACGAGAAACACGAGAAGAATTGCGCTAGCTGATGTGCATTTAAATTTGTTATTTAAACAAAATATGTTTTCAGTCGATCCTGTTGCAGACGTTTTTCACAAAAAACAAAACAAAAAAATAGAAAATAAAAACGTCAACCAGTGTTAAGACACAATTAGGAATTTGGCGAGAAAAGTGGGTTTTTTCATTAAATGTTTAAGATTTGGGCTAGACTACAATGACGTGACCATTGAAAAATATGACTAGAACGATAGTAAACACAGAATACTTTTGGCGGCTTAGAGAGAGGCAGGCTTTTAGTTCCCTGAAGACTTACGGACGTAGAGATTGAACGTAACAACAAACGTCGTTTCCCTTCGTTGCGTATTCAACTTATTATTCGACATTGTTCATCACCGTCCAGTATCTTTATTATAGTGTTGACCTTCAACCTTGTGTTCTTTGGTTATTTGATTGTTGCCTCCGTATGGGTTGTATCTACATACGACACAGCACGGAGGCGCCTAACACCACGCTGTATGTTTTTATTGAGAAAAAGAAACGAAGTCTCTTATATTATTTTAACCTCTAAAAATTTGGGAATAATGCCATTGTAACTTAACGTGGTTAATATCCAAACATGGATCTATACTTACAATGAAATACACATTTTCTTGACACTTACAAAAAATCGAACGCCTTCTTGCAAACTCGCAACTGCAGAAAAGCATGCGTGAATCTCCAGGTTGAAAAAAAAATTGTTTTGTCATTGTAAAATAAAGCAGAAGAATATGGCCAGCATGGGGATCAAACCTACGACACGTACGTTATTAGCAGGACGCTCTATCATGAGCTAACTATACTACTATGTGGGAGAGTTGAGCTTGAAATCAATCATCTAAAACTAAATATTTAACCACCTTTTGACAGTGAAGAAATACAGACTAGTGGTTGGCGATTTTACAAGTTTTGTACATTCACAACTTATATTTTCTACACAGACCAAAGGCCATTTTCAGTTTTATTTATTTTTGTTTCAATAACAACGTTCCATACAGGGCCGGATTTACACTTGATAACGCCTTAAGCTATTTGAGATATTTTGAAATCAACACAATGCAATTTATTCCATTTTCTTTTTCTCCAAAACATTTTTTGTGGCCACTAAATAAATCCATCACTAGCTCTTTATGCAGTACAGTACAACAAAACTATTGGCCCATTAGTATTAGATCTCTGGTCTTACGAGATTAAGCGCTACATCTCTAACCTTAAACTTTGGTGTCGTTATAAAAAGCGACAAACAACTGTTGAAACATTGTATCAGACACACCAGTTCTAGACAAATACATAAGATCTAATTATCATTTATTAATTAGTGTTTACAAAATAAATTACAGATTTAAAAAAAAAATCTTTTTTTTTTAAATTTCTAATTAAAAAAAAAACGAAAAGAAGTTTTTACTATTTATATATTTTGTATTAAAACATGAAAAACATGTTCCATTCACCGTGTACGCACTGTACAGCATGCCACAATTGTAATTATCTAGGTGGTGTGCAAAATTGAATATTTACAGTAGACATTTACAGACAATTTAATATACATCATTATCATCGACGTAAGAACTATTGTGGCGAATCTTAAATACCCCTAAATACTGAATACACATTGTATCAATTAGTTAAAAACAGTAACCGTTTAAATGAAGTGTCCATGCCATTTTTAGAATAAAACAATTATAGTGAAAATCCTAATTAATCAAGCACTGGTAGTGTATCTATGTGTCTAATATTGTTAGTATTTACATCTATAGTATTATTGTTATAATAGTAATGGTGAGTTGGACAATTGAAGTCATACTAAATTTCCATTTGTTTGAACCAATAAAATGATCTTTTCTCATCACTATTTCACTCATTATAGATTTGTGAAAATCTTATTATTTTTATTGGACTAGACGTCACTAGACTAAATATGTGGCGATAACAACATAATCATCTACGCCACTGGCAGTGGAGTTCATTATTTCAGAATGATACTACATGTTTTATTTTTACTGTCTTTAATCTAAACTATTCACTTGTTATATATATATATATAAAAGTTGGGATGGAAGACTCTATGCAGTGGAAAAGGGGCACACATTAAAAAATCTTAGTGTCCAAAGAACGATAGTCCAGGGCGCCGTTATGCTTAGTGTCCGAATGACCCTGAAACCTTTGTCTCGAGAATCAAATACATTTCAGGCTACATGCTCTCTAAACCATAAAGAGTCAAATGTAAAACTAAACTTTCAGATTGCAGTACGAATTTCATATACTGTGACTCCTCCAGTTCAATGCAATAAAATAAATATCTCTCTATACAATATCTGTGATACCTAAATGATCAACACATTACCAGCAAACATTCCATGGACATAAAAATTGATTTAAATAAACTAATGGATTTGAACCTCTGCAGACTTTTTGCACTGTCGGAAGAAATTTTTAGAGGGCCCGATAGCACCGCCACAAGGGTTGTACTTCACCCGTGGGCCGTGGCCTGGACGACAGTTACCATATCATACCATTATTATTATTATTTTTAATAGCGTTTCCATTAAGTAAGTTCCATGTTTATAGCATGCACAAAGCGCTAGTGTTCAAGTAGTGTTCAAGTAGTGTTCTAGTAGTGTTCAAGTAGTGTTCAAGTAGTGTTCTAGTAGTGTTCTAGTAGTGTTCAAGTAGTGTTCAAGTAGTGTTCTAGTAGTGTTCTAGTAGTGTTCTAGTAGTGTTCAAGTAGTGTTCAAGTAGTGTTCTAGTAGTGTTCAAGTAGTGTTCAAGTAGTGTTCTAGTAGTGTTCTAGTAGTGTTCTAGTAGTGTTCAAGTAGTGTTCAAGTAGTGTTCTAGTAGTGTTCAAGTAGTGTTCAAGTAGTGTTCTAGTAGTGTTCAAGTAGTGTTCAAGTAGTGTTCTAGTAGTGTTCAAGTAGTGTTCAAGTAGTGTTCTAGTAGTGTTCAAGTAGTGTTCAAGTAGTGTTCTAGTAGTGTTCAAGTAGTGTTCAAGTAGTGTTCTAGTAGTGTTCAAGTAGTGTTCAAGTAGTGTTCTAGTAGTGTTCTAGTAGTGTTCAAGTAGTGTTCAAGTAGTGTTCTAGTAGTGTTCAAGTAGTGTTCAAGGCAAGTCACACAACTCTACTCAAATCAGGTGTCCAACTCGAGCCCACTTTCTAGGTAACCAAGCACCCTTGCAAGGTAGCCATGCACTCTTGCTAGGTAGCGATGCACTCTTGCTAGGTAACCAAGCACCCCTGCTAGGTAACCAAGCACCCTTGCTAGGTAACCAAGCACCCTTGCTAGGTAGCCATGCACTCTTGCTAGGTAACCAAACACCCTTTCTAGGTAGCCATGCACTCTTGCTAGGTAACCAAGCACCCCTGCTAGGTAACCATGCACCCTTGCTAGGTAGCCATGCACTCTTGCTAGGTAACCAAGCACCCCTGCTAGGTAACCAAGCACCCTTGCTAGGTAACCAAGCACCCCTGCTAGGTAACCAAGCACCCCTGCTAGGTTACCAAGCACCCTTGCTAGGTAGCCATGCACTCTTGCTAGGTAACCAAGCACCCCTGCTAGGTAACCAAGCACCCTTGCTAGGTAACCAAGCACCCTTGCTAGGTAGCCATGCACTCTTGCTAGGTAACCAAGCACCCTTGCTAGGTAGCCATGCACTCTTGCTAGGTAACCAAGCACCCCTGCTAGGTAACCAAGCACCCCTGCTAGGTAACCAAGCACCCTTGCTAGGTAGCCATGCACTCTTGCTAGGTAACCAAGCACCCCTGCTAGGTAACCAAGCACCCTTGCTAGGTAACCAAGCACCCTTGCTAGGTAGCCATGCACTCTTGCTAGGTAACCAAGCACCCTTGCTAGGTAGCCATGCACTCTTGCTAGGTAACCAAGCACCCCTGCTAGGTAACCAAGCACCGCTGCTAGGTAACCAAGCACCCTTGCTAGGTAGCCATGCACTCTTGCTAGGTAACCAAGCACCCTAAGCACCCTTGCTAGGTAACCAAGCACCCTTGCTAGGTAACAAAGCACCCCTGCTAGGTAACCAAGCACCCTTGCTAGGTAACCAAGCACCCCTGCTAGGTAACCAAGCACCCCTGCTAGGTAACCAAGCACCCTTGCTAGGTAGCCATGCACTCTTGCTAGGTAACCAAGCACCCCTGCTAGGTAACCAAGCACCCTTGCTAGGTAACCAAGCACCCTTGCTAGGTAGCCATGCACTCTTGCTAGGTAACCAAGCACCCTTGCTAGGTAGCCATGCACTCTTGCTAGGTAACCAAGCACCCCTGCTAGGTAACCAAGCACCCCTGCTAGGTAACCAAGCACACTTGCTAGGTAGCCATGCACTCTTGCTAGGTAACCAAGCACCCTAAGCACCCTTGCTAGGTAACCAAGCACCCTTGCTAGGTAACAAAGCACCCTTGCTAGGTAACCAAGCACCCTTGCTAGGTAACCAAGCACCCTTGCTAGGTAGCCATGCACTCTTGCATGGTAGCCCTGCGGTTTTAGTTTCTCGGCCCACATTAGCACCAAAATACTGCAAACGAATGTCGGACGATGCGTGGAATAAAATGTGAAAGTAATACTATAGCTCTGATAGTTACTTAAGTATGGGGGAAATGGGGACTAAAGTATGAGTACAAGTCACAGACTACTCACATTTTCTCCGTTAGTTAATAACTTGTAATACTCGTCTGGTCTCAAGCAGACATCAAACAATAACTCTTTGTCAACTAAACGCTGGACTAAAATACTCCCTTATGACCAATGCTGCCACAGCTAAAGACAAAAGAAAAAAAAAAAGGGGGGGGGAGTTAGCAAGAGAAAAGGGACAGAACTGTGGTGATGGTAGGGTGGGGGGTGTTATTATCGTCCATGGGAAATAACTCTTGGCACATTGCTCATTATATTAGTCCCGGGAATTAGGGAAATAAATTGGACTGAGATGTTGTCGGACTTGATGATGCTGGCGTTGCTGGTGATGGCTTGATGGTGTCCTCCCTGGGTAATGGCATGGTCCTGAGATTTTAGTGGTCATCACCAACGGGTGTGTCCTTTAGCTGGGATGGGGAATGGTGACATCGGAGGGGGGGGGGTGTTGCATTGGCGAGAACATTAGACAAATAGTTCTGACACTGCATCACGCCGGGCTGTATGTCAGCTCTGAGGTGTGGGTTCGATTACCGCTATGTGCATCTTTTTAGACCCTGAAGGAAACAAAGAAAATATTTGCACGATAAGTTTTCATTGCTGATTGAATAGTTCAAGGTTATAGAAAAAGAAAAGAAAACAAGTTTAAAACATTCATATTTTGGTGTCAGGAAATATGTTCTAAGTTCATTTGCTATATACCTCATGTCCTAAGAAAATTTCTCAGTGAGAAAGATTTTCATCGATGAATTAATTTCTTTCTTGTCTAGGTCTGACATTGCAAACAGAAATAAAACCTGAGGATTCCTTTCCAGACAACAATGGATGTACGTAAACTGTTAAGGTCTTATGATTTTGTTACCTATTTTCAACAAGGGTGTCATGTGGTCTACACAATCCCACCATTTAGGTAAAGAAAAGATCTGGTTGGAATTATTTATCTTCTTAAATCTGGTATTACAAATCTGCGCCGTTCAAATGAATTCAATCATCCCTATGCCAATGAAATACTTAAGGCTAGTGAGTATTGTATTGTTTGTTTCAATGTAGAGCAGCTACCTCTAAAGGGAGACTATAAATTCAGTTTATACCACCACGTCAGTCAAGTACAATTTATTTCTTGTTCGAGATACCAAACTAATTTCCAATACGGTAATTAATTAACTAGTTGGTTAATATATTTTTATTATTGATTCAGATAAATACTTTCAGCTTGATCCGAGATTGGGTGTCGGAGAAATAAAGTGTACAAACTTTTGACCAGACAGACAGACAGACAGACGAAGTGAGTTGATATAAACTTATATATATATATCTATAAAAGAATACACCCTTGCTTATTGCGGACCAAGCCCAACCCGTTCTCGATGTATGAGACCAAGCTAAGAAACGAAACAAGAGCAGCCTGGAAGAGCAGAGGACGAGCTAAATTTCAAAATTCAATTTCTCTGGTTGAAATAAGATCCATTAGGCTACCAAAAATATTCGTTCCCGACATTTAGACAAATCCAGACACCAGCAGAGAGGGCTATACGGCCGTGAAAGTAGCATAATCCAGAGACTTTGGTGGCAGAGTATCTTCCCTTTGTCTGCCTCTCCCCCACCCCCCCCCCCCCATCTCACCGCCGGAAGCAGTGGGAAAGGAGAAATAAAATGAGTTCAGGTTCATGACTGCAATACAAAATAATTTCTATTTCAACTATAGGCTTATGTTGATTGTTTTATTTTAGTGGATTCATTCTTTCGATTATAAGACTTATTTAAATAAATTATAGGAATAATTTTTTTTTAAAAGGGGAGGGGGGCATTGGGGAAAAAATGAATGGACGTTTCTCGCGTTGGGTAAAACACGCATTAGAGACATTCAGGATGGAATAGAGGAACATCGTGTTGTTGACATCTCTATTTCATGTATCTCATCTCTATTTCATGTATCTCATCTCTATTACATGTATCTTCTTTCTATTTCATGTATCTCATCTCTATTTCATGTATCTCATCTCTATTTCATGTATCTCATCTCTATTTCATGTATCTCATCTCTATTTCAAGTATCTCATCTCTATGTCATGTATCTCATCTCTATTTCATGTATCTCATCTCTATTTCATGTATCTCATCTCTATGTCATGTATCTCATCTCTATTTCATGTATCTCATCTCTATTTCATGTATCTCATCTCTATTACATGTATCTTCTTTCTATTTCATGTATCTCATCTCTATTTCATGTATCTCATCTCTATTTCATGTATCTCATCTCTATTTCATGTATCTCATCTCTATTTCAAGTATCTCATCTCTATGTCATGTATCTCATCTCTATTTCATGTATCTCATCTCTATTTCATGTATCTCATCTCTATGTCATGTATCTCATCTCTATTTCATGTATCTCATCTCTATTTCATGTATCTCATCTCTATTTCATGTATCTTCTTTCTATTTCATGTATCTCATCTCTATTTCATGTATCTCATCTCTATTTCAAGTATCTCATCTCTATTTCATGTATCTCATCTCTATTTCATGTATCTCATCTCTATGTCATGTATCTCATCTCTATTTCATGTATCTCATCTCTATTTCATGTATCTCATCTCTATTTCATGTATCTTCTTTCTATTTCATGTATCTCATCTCTATGTCATGTATATCATCTCTATTTCATGTATCTCATCTCTATTTCATGTATCTTCTTTCTATTTCATGTATCTCATCTCTATTTCATGTATCTGATCTCTATTTCATGTATCTTCTTTCTATTTCATGTATCTTCTTTCTATTTCATGTATCTCATCTCTATTTCATGTATCTCATCTCTATTTCATGTATCTCATCTCTATTTCATGTATCTCATCTCTATATCATGTATCTCATCTCTATTTCATGTATCTCATCTCTATTTCATGTATCTCATCTCTATTTCATGTATCTCATCTCTATTTCATGTATCTCATCTCTATTTTATGTATCTCATCTCTATTTCATGTATCTCATCTCTATTTCATGTATCTCATCTCTCATGTATCTCATCTCTATTTCATGTATCTCATCTCTCATGTATCTCATCTCCATTTCATGTATCTCATCTCTATTTCGTGTATCTCATCTCTCATGTATCTCATCTCTATCTCATGTGTCTCATCTCTATTTCATGTATCTCATCTCTATTTCATGTATCTTCTTTCTATTTCATGTGCTTATCTCTATTTCATGTATCTCATCTCTATTTCATGTATCTCATCTCTATTTCAAGTATCTCATCTCTATTTCATGTATCTCATCTCTATTTCATGTATCTCATCTCTATTTCAAGTATCTCATCTCTATGTCATGTATCTCATCTCTATTTCATGTATCTCATCTCTATTTCATGTATCTCATCTCTATTTCATGTATCTCATCTCTATTTCAAGTATCTCATCTCTATTTCATGTATCTCATCTCTATTTCAAGTATCTCATCTCTATGTCATGTACGGGTGTGGCAAACAGGAGTGACTGAAAACAACAAACAAACAAACAAACAAACAAACAAACCTTTTCTGTTAAGGGAATCATCAACTAACAAACAAAAAAACAATTAAAAAAAATACTTTAAAAAAAAAAGCTTATCTAAAGGAAGGAACACCGCACTAACAGCTGTATTTCTCAATAGTGTATGTAGTAGTTATTTCCCTTATTCGATATCAAACAAAATAATTAATTACCAATAATTATTTGACTAATTGGTTAATTTTTTTATTGATTCATGTTTCGTAAGTTACAATAAATAATTGTTTTAAGTTTCACCCTGATCCAAGAATGGTTGTGGGAGAAATAACGTGTTTAATATCTTAGGTGACGAAACCCTACATATTTAGCCGTATATGTGAGTATTCACATACTGATGGATTTTTTCCCTTCTCGGTCTCAAACAAAATAATTTATTACCAGTAATTAATTGACTAACTGGCCAACTGGGTTATTTCTTTTTTTTTTTTTATTGATTCATGTGTAATGAAAAATTATGCGAAGTTTTAATTTGATTAAAAACTGGTTGTGGGAGAACTAACATGTACAAACGTTTATCCGACAGACAGACAGTTATACAGACAGAGTAAGTTGATAATAGAAAGCCATGTTTATTTCGATGCTGTAGACTACCTCATTACAAGGATCTCCAAAATTCTCATTACCCCCAGAGGTCTAACACCCCTATCGTTCCTCCTATTTCAGGTCAAATTACCCCAACCACCACTTAGCACCGGTGACTTTTGTCTCTCCCACGACTGGCATGGTCTTTAACATATGAAATTGATTATGAATAAAGTACTGGACTAATTGATTACATTTCATCAGTAATATTTCATATCTCTTATAGACACCAAGAACAAAGATCTTTATAAGAGGGTTTTTTGTGGCTGAGTGGTAAGGCGCTTAGCTTCCGAACGGTCCAACCGATGGGTTTCGGGTTTGAATTTTAAAAAAAGCAAGCATCTCTATAAGGATTACATGCATTCCGAACAAACATCTATATCACTATATCAATTATTAACATTATTTTCGGCTTGGATCAATTCAGTCAAAAAAATTTGTCAGCAAACAACTTTTGTATTTTTTTGAAAGCAAGTGACTAAAAAGATTTCTATCCCATAGTGCAAATAACGTCAAGAAGCTGGGGAATGGGGGGTGAAAGGGCGTTATTGTTAAACTGCTTGACGGCGCAACAAGGCCTTTAACCCTTTGAAGCTGACACAGACCCCCCCCCCCACCTCCCCGACAACAGTGGAGTCCGGGGCAAGGCAAACTTGCAGGTTGTTAGTGTCGTCTTTGAAGATCGCCGGAAATGTATCCGCGACGTAGACAAACAATTCCTCCCCTTCCCCCCTTCCCGCTGTTCCGTGTTGTATCCAACGTTTTGTTTTACATTTTCTGTTTCCCTTTTTTTAAGATTGACACACACGCACACATACACGCACCCACATACACCCACATACAAGCACCTTTCAAGACGAAAGAAAACACCCACGCATTGTGAGGTTGTGTGGACAAGTCTGTTTGAAAATTTCTCAGTTCTCACCTTTCTAGTCTTTGGGTCATTATCAGTTTCTTTAAGGGGGCGCCCTATACGCACCCTCCCCACGCCTTTCTTTCTTTGCATATTTATTTACATGTTGGGATCCAGGAGTACGTAATAAACATACCTTGATCAAAGGCGGCACCACTAACCAATACTATTTTGCGAGGCACATTCGAGGTACAGGCACAACCCCATCCCCCCAAAACGAGAATAATGACTTTTGTGCCCCCCCCCCCCCTCCTAAGTTAGCTGGAGATCTTGGAGAGCGCTGTAGGCTCTCACAGTATGATCCGGGATAGCTTTTAGAATTTATGAAATTGAAATGTAACAACGTAATTATAACACAATTTTTTAAAATAATTTTTTGCACTGATACGAACAATATGATTAGAATATAAAATTAGGTGTTCAATGTTTATCGAAGTATCGAAGTATAATTAAATCCTTTTCATTTTATTTCATTTTTTTTTTTTATTTTTGGAAATAGTCTTTCATTAGTACTTTTTAAGTGTTTTGTATTCTACAAAAGGTTCTATCTGGAGCAGTGGCGTAGCTAGGGTGGGTTAGAATTTGAAAATCCCCACGGGCACCCACTTTAGGAAGCCCCTAAATGAGTGTCCGAAATTTCTTTGACATTAAATATTAAATATTAAGCCTTTATCTCATGTCATGATGTTCAATGTCAAAATATAGGGGGCACCTAAAGAGGTCAAGCCCCCCGGTCCCTAGCTGGTCCCGAGCGGTGTCCGAGGAGGAACCCCTGAGCAAAGCATTGTTCCTGCTCTATGCAGCGCTGGCCAATACTATTATCTGAGAACATTTGAGTTACATATAGAGCTTGCAGTTCTGTAAAGGGAGAGATTGTCGTAAGATTGACCTTTGTTAAATAAGACATCTTGCCGCGGACCTTTTTATTTATTTTTCACTCATTAGTTGTCATTATAACGATGTAGAATGGTCGGGAATACTTCGATTATTCTAACATTCAAAAGGACTTTCAGAATCACGTTAGTGGAAACGTTTTGGAATATCTTCTCTACAAAGTTGTTAGTTTGCTAGTGTTGCAGTGTTCGCATCTCGCGGATACATTTTAATAGGTTCTTATTTGAAGATGAAACGAAATTTCAAATATTTTAATCCGTTAAAACATTGGGGATAAATATCATTTGACTTGGTATAGAATCAAACATGGATTAGATAACTGCAATGAACATTTTCATTTGTTGTCTTGGCCCCTTGGAAACGTTTATTACTAAACCTACAAAGTGTGGTTGAATTAGTTGTCTGAAGCTCTATCCAAACAAATCCAAACATCAATAAACCACAATCAAGATTGGCAGATAGCGATTTTTTTGTTCTTTGGTTATATACTAACGACCTAAACAAAAACCTCAAGCTAATTTCTATATATTTTAAACAGTATTAGAAAAAGAAGATTAAATAGTTTAGTCAATAACATTTACCAGTGACCTTTGACCTTTTATACTTCCGGGTCAAAAGACATCTAACCACAATTTCTCATTTTATGATACTTTCTAGACTTTTTTTTTTTACACTAAAGCAAATAAATCTTTTCTTTCTTTTGTACACTAAGGAAACTATCTCTAGTCCTTTACAAAGAAAAGCCAAACTCGACTTGTAATTTTTTTGTGTGGTCTTTCTTAGTTTCTGGTCAATTCTGGCGAATAGATCGTAGCTGCGATGTGTGTTCCTGAAAGCCACGTCCAGGGTGTAATGATATTTGTCATGAACGGAGCAAGGGGGGTGTCTAGAGACTTCGTCCCTATAACTGGTTGGTGGGGGGTGGGGGCGTTCTGTTGACTCAAATACCCACTGTTCACAATAGCGCGCCCAAAACTGACAAGTTTTGTCGTATTAACACGCACCTTGTCGACACTGAATATACTCATCTACGGCGATGTATTTATTTTAGGAAACTCTAGATGGCTTATAAAAGCCAAAAATTGAAGTCTCTTATTTCAAAAGAGGAAGGCGAGAGAAAAGGGAGGGAATACATTTTTTCCCCCACCTTTTTTGGACGTAGTCTCGGCTACGGAGTGCCCATTGTTTGAGCGAGTCCTGTCCCTTTAGAGCCAGAAACTGAAAATGTCCAATTTGCAAAGTTAGCCCCAGAAATGGTGTCTAAGCATGCCTGGCAGGAATATGAGAGAGTTCTAAGTCTGAATTGGCAAGATTTTTTTTTAAAAGGTTGATTTGTTTGTTAGCGGAAACAATAACCAGCACAGTGTGATCACGAGTTTTGACGGGTTAAAGGTTATTACGTTACCCTGGATTGAACCCTTTGACGAATGAACTTTTTGACTTGTATGTTACTTTCAAGTGAATGCAGCACTGCCAACTGTGCCTTTTGTAAAAAAAAAATGCCGTTAAACATTATTAGTCTAGTCTATTGTTTAGTAGCTTATTGAGACTTGTCACTTTGTGAGCAGCATATGAGTTGGTTTTAGTCCAACCTCAACATGCCTTTTTAAAACGTGTTTTTGTAATAGTTGACCGAATACGTCATTAAATAATTTGACCTTCAATAAAGCACGACTTCCTCCTGCAATAATGGAGTATAGAGCAGAAAGGACAACTCTTCCCTTACTTCTTAGGCAAGAAACTGGGGCCGCAATGCTTAGTGCCCCTTAACTTTCTTGTAGATTTAGTCACCTTATCATAATCTTAAGGCTTGTCTTCGAGTCCGAAGATTATTGAGGAATACAGTATTTCCCGTGGATGCGCAGCCCCAGTTGTGACCTACATATTTTGCCCCATCCATCGTCCGAAGGTGGTCGATTTAGATTTTTTTTTCGCAGTCTGCGTTTGTCCTCGGCAGCGGATTTTCTTTTGGTCTCAAATGTGTATCCCGAGGCCTTCGTGACTGACCTCCAGCTGTCTCGTTTTGAGACCACATGCCACCACATGCCACCAGGTGCTCTCTTCTATGCCAGCTAAGGAAAGTTGACGCCTAAGCCTCTGTTACGTCGACCACCTTATAGCTCACCAAAAAAGACTGCCTTTGACATACGTTAGTCTCCCATACGGGATAAGCGCCCTGCCCAGCGTAACTGTCGGACCATAAGAAGTGCCTCGATATTGTCCATACCGGCGTACGCAAGGACATCGCTGTTTGTAGTGCGGTCTTGCCACCTTGTACTTCCCCCATTAACTCTCAGAGTCGGCGATACTCTTGCAAAAGATATGTAACACTGCCACATCGGACTCTCCACACTGACGGCGTTGGGAGCCGAAGTTGGGACGGAACCGTGCAAAAGATGCATGTGTAGTACAGAGTCCCATCATGCAATGCACAATTCTCGACTGTTCTACCATCCCTAGACGCTACCATGGATCGTTGTGGCTCGGGTGACGCCTATGCAGGCTCAGACTCCTTTCAGCTTCGTCCTTCCATACTTGATATCTCAGAACAAACAATTTACTACAAAACCAACTATCGTGAAGGTTAAACAACAGAATCAAGTCATATACAAACAATGATCACTTTTCTAGATAACTATGCACTCCTCTTTAATTGTACAATCCTCTATAATGCCAGTGCACTCCTCTTTGTACAATCCTGTATAATACTTGTGCACTCCTCTTTCACTGTACAATCCTCTATAATACCTGTGCACTCTTCTATAGTAATGAGGTGAACGAAATGGGTGGTGAGTTTACAGTTTCATCAACTTCAAGACTCATGTCAGTCAAGACTTAAGTTAATAATTAGATTAGATCTAATTACTAATAGATCTAGATTAGATCTAAATCTAGCTTCTAGCAGTCTAGATCTAGACACTAGAATAGATCTATCTAATCTAGAGCTAGAGAAGTCTAGTCAGTAAGTCAGTCTAAGTAAGATCAATAGACGTGAATACACTCAATACAGAATTATTCAGAATAGACTCGACGAGAGATCTAATCTAGATCTAGATATAGATGTATGTCTAGTCCAATATCTAGAATCTTAGATCTAAAATTTAAATTCTAGACTAGCTACTAAGCTCTTGGCAAGATGGCTGCTCCCTGTTTACTGTTATAAGAGATGAGTTAAATTTTTCGTTTTGTTGTATTAAAATCAAACCAAATTCATTAAAAAAGCTATTTAACTAATAAACTAATATCTTTAAATTATATATTTAACTTAATTCAGCATTTTTTCCACTAATTTATTCAAATTAACAACTCTTAGCTTAGGACTAGATCTAGTCTATATTTATTCTTATAATTATTTTATATCTAGTCAGTCTAGTAGTGTTAGTGTTAGACTTAGACTTTAATTAAGGCTTTAGATCTACTAATCATCTACTAATAGACTAATACTACTAATAATAACTAATAGTAATATTCTATATAGTTAATTATACACGTAAATATATTGATCTAGAATTAGATCTAGCTAGACCTAGAATTCTAGATCTAGTCATAGTCTAGGTCGTCTAGACTAGGTCCATATTTTGAATTTAATAAACCATTTCATTTGATTTAATTGTCATTGTAAATTAGCTTTCAATTTAGATTTAAGTCATAAATTAGGCATTGTGAACCTTAAACTAGATTTAGACTAGACCCCTTTAAAAACTAAAATCAACAACAGTCAACATGAAATTGCTCTGGCTATTTATCCTAATAATTACTAAATACACACTAGCTGAACACAGAACCAGATCTACCTTAGTCAACACTAAACTTAAAAAGGAAACAACAGTCATAATCAATCATCACACTTTAGATCAAAGCAACTTAAAAAATAACCTAACATACACATCCATAACACTAAAGAAGATTACCCATCACAAATGGAAGTTCTCAATCAGACACAGCAGAAATAAATACCTATCACTGTTAATATTAATAGCAGGGGATGTAGAGTCAAATCCAGGGCCTAGATCTAAAGATAGATGCAACATCTGCAAAAAAGTATGCACCATGAAACAGAAAGCCATTCAATGTGACACCTGCGATGAATGGTACCATGCATCATGTCTCCATATGAATACACCTGTGTATTATGCCTTAGGCAACAAAGATGCATCATGGCACTGTGTACCGTGTGGGTTACCTCAGTTTACATCAGGACTGTTTGATTCCTTTGATGCAGACACTTCTAACCCATACAACATCCTAAACACCATCCCAAACCAAACTCACCAACCACTAGCCAGATCCACTCCTGTTAAACCTAAATCTACTAAAATTAATACAACAGCCTCACTAAACAAACCTACTAAAGAAGTAACACCAAAATACCTTAAAACCTTAGTAATAAATTTTCAAAGCATTAGGAACAAAACAGCAGACACATAATGATAATGAAACTAAAGCAAACATTCTAAACAAATACTTTGCATCAGCATTCTCAGCCCCAGGAGACAAAGACATATTACTGAATTTGAACCAAGTAGACAACATAGAAGATATAGTAGTACAAGAAAATGGAATTCAAAAACTATTAGCCAACACCAAACCAAATAAAGCTTCTGGACCTGATGGTATTCCAGCTAGATTACTCAAAGAACTAAGTAATGAGCTAGCCCCAGTGTTCAAAATACTCTTTCAGGCTTCACTTAACCAGGGCAGAGTACCAAAGGACTGGAAAGAAGCTAATGTCACCCCCCTATTTAAAAAAGGAGAAAAATCTGACCCAGGAAACTACAGACCAGTATCACTTACCAGCATCACATGCAAAATCCTAGAACACATAATATGTAGCAACATCATAAACCACTTAGACAAACATAATGTCCTCACATCATACCAACATGGCTTTAGGAAATATAGATCATGTGAAACACAACTAATAGGACTAATTGATGATTTTTCAAAAAGTTTAGATAATAGTGAACAAATAGATGCTATCTTACTAGATTTTTCTAAGGCTTTTGACAAAGTTCACCACCATAGTTTGCTTAAAAAAATTAAAATATTTCGGCATTAATGGTCCACTGCATCAGTGGATTAAAGACTTTCTGATAGGGAGAGAACAAACTGTAATAATAAATGGTTCTAAATCAACACCGATAACAGTAAACTCAGGTGTACCTCAAGGAACAGTCTTGGGTCCACTACTATTTTTAATTTACATAAATGATTTACCAAATTGCATTACTTCAGGAACAAAAGTCAGATTATTTGCAGACGATTGCATAATATATAGAACAATAAAAACAACGCAAGACACAGATATTTTACAAAGAGAATTAGATGAATTACAGAAATGGGAATCAAATTGGAGCATGTCTTTCCACCCAGAAAAATGTCAGTTGTTAAGAGTAACAAAAAAACTAAAACAAATTAATTCCACTTATCTTATTCATGGCAAACCAGTAACACAGACTAAAAACGCAAAATACCTAGGTGTTATAATAAATGAAAAACTGTCATGGAATCCACATATTGATGAAACTACAAAAAAATCAAACAAAGCATTAGGATTTATTAAAAGAAATTTCTATAAATCAAATAAGAACATAAAACTAAAATGTTATTTAACCTTGGTTAGGCCAATAATAGAATATGCATCCTCTGTTTGGGACCCCTCAACTCAAGAAAACATTAAGAAACTAGAACAGACACAAAATAGAGCAGTGCGATTCATAACAAACGAATATTCACATTTGACTAGAGTAACACCTTTAGTAAAATCACTAAATTTAGAAAGCCTTCAGGACAGAAGGCTCAAAAGTAAAGTAGCAATAATACATAAAACACTGAACCATAATCTTCAAATACAAAAACAAAATTTAATAAAATACTCTGAAAGACACAAAGATAAAGGCACATTCCTCGTCCCATATGCTAGGACAAATTTGTACAAATACTCCTTCTTCCCTAGTGCTATTAGAGCATGGAATGGGTTGCCTGAGCTAGCCAGGAAAACCAGTGACTTGGCAGAATTTAAGTCATTGGTTAATATGCATGACTAAATGCATGACGCGTAGGACGTAATCATCTTCTTTTTTGAAGTAACGTCTGTATTATATAAGATAAGATGGGCCCTCTATGTGACTTGTTGGGACGAACAAGCCCGTTACAAGAGAATGTGGTTCTTCTCCTGCCTTTCACACAGTTAAATGTCGGCTCAATCCATTTAATCCATTCCTCCTTATTTTAATTGTATTTGATCAATGCTCTTCTTACTAGGAGAAACAGTGCGATATAAACGCCAGGAGAATACATTTCTGAAACATAGAATGCAGAAAAACCCTTGGAACATGGCACCGATAATTTGCCACGGCTCCCGAATTTTCTAGGCCCCCTTAGCTAGTAAAGGGGGGAGGGGAATGTAAATTGTTTCGTCTGTGTGTATATGTGAGGGGTGGGGGAGTTCGTCGGTAGTAAATATGTGTGAAACACTGGATCCAAGAATTGTTCAGCCCAACAACTTATCTGTCAACTCTACTCTCAATGCAGAAGGAGGTTGGGAATTTGGAATCGAGCTTTCTTTTGGGATCTTGGTTGGTCCCTCCAAGGATGAAGCATTGATTGTTAGTGGAAATAGGAGTGTTTGATCGTTGTGATTACCACATTTCTTTAATTAAAGCAGTGTTTCCCAAACTTTTTCCTTAACGGAACACTTTGCAAATTCTGAGCATTTAGCAGAACACTTTGCAAATTCTGAGCATTTAGCAGAACACTTTGCAAATTCTGAGCATTTAGCAGAACACTTTGCTTATTTTTAGTGAGATTAATTCACGTGGTGGTCTCCTATCTCATTATAGAAATAAAGAATCACCCTTTGTGTCAGGATTTTGTTATTTTACCATCACAAAAGAGATACAAGACACCGATAGCAAATACAAACGACACAAACACTCTTTTGTTCCCCTGGCAATTAAATCATTAAATAGAAACAATCTGATATAAACTTTGTCACATGTAAATTATGAGTGAGTCTGGTCTGAATGTACATTTTGGTTTCTTATAGTTATAATGTTTTTTGTTTGGTATAATGCACAAATTGTAAGACAAATTTCCATACGGACAATAAAGATTATTATTATTATTATTATTATTATTATTTCAGTAGTTTGGTGAACACCTATTCAGGATTCGCGGAACACTAGGGTTCCGCGGAACACAGTTTGGGAAACACTAAATTAAAGTATTAGACAAACTAATAATTGTAATGGTCTTAATTTTAACATTTTTTTATAATGATTGATAATTTCCCAAAATTAATAAGTATAATATTGTTATCCGATTTATTACATATTTGTAAGTTGCCATCGACTGATTGATCTAGAAATCTCATCAGCTGTCGTGCGGAATCGTATGTAATTTTGTACATAGGCTCTTTTTACCTCCAGGGACAGGTTTTGACAGATTCGCAACCTGAACACCGCCATTCAAAACTGCAAGTTTTTCTATCAAACCTAGTTACTTTAGTCCTTAAAAGCCGCATTCTATAAATAAAGTATAAATAGAACTGACACAAAAATAGGATCTCCTGTATTTGATTTCTTTTCCCCTAAGAAAAATAAAACTTGCCTTACGTCACTTCCGCTTTCCTTTAGACTTTAGACGCTGACTGAATAAATGAAAAATGAATCCTAATAGCATCAAAATGATCTAGATCTATTTTCATTTCGCTACTTTCAAAAGGATCAAATAAATTATTACAATTATAAAAACAAAATTGATACATTTTTTTTTTGTATTTAAAGAACACAATACCAAAATAACTGACATTGGGGTTTCTGAAAATGATTTTTTTTTCTCTAAACCTGAAACCGAATGACGGATTTGGACTTTACCGAGGACTTTACTCGGGGCTACAAATAAATGCATACAAGAAATGACGGAGAGCCTAGACAGAGAGGCACCCTAAATGGCCTCCGCATAAACTTGGATAGACTTAAATTTTGCGAGTGGGATATAAGGCAAAGGGTGCCCCGTCAGACTTAGCGAGCTAAAGCTTGAAGAGTTGGACATTACCTTGGCAGCATCATAACAAATGATGGGGATGCCTACCATGATGTAGCTTGCCGAATAGGAAAGGCAGGGAGCATTTTCCAAAGGCTGCAGCCTATTTGGACAAGCCAAGCCATTTGACTCAAGACAAAAAAACACAATCGTCATTCCAACTGCAAAATATGCATGTGAGACATTAAAGTCATCTGTCAAAATTGAGAAGAGACTAAATGTGGCAAAACAAAAATGGCTGAGACGGATTTTGAGAGTAAGTTACACAGATCGGGTCTCAAACAAGGAAATCCTATGCCGAAATGGAGTCGAACACTTAGTGAGGTTGTGACAGAGCGTCGCATCTGGTTTGCGGGATATGTTCTACGACAAAATGAACTATGCATACCAAGAGTTGTGATGACATGGAGGTCAATACGAGGAAAGCGCAAACAGGGACGTTCTCGTATAACTCGGCGTCACACTTTCATGGAGGACCTCAGAACAGTAGACACCAGGTGGGAGGAGGCTTCAGACATTGCCAATGACAGATCTTTATGGAGACAGCTTGCCGCCCAATGCGCCGAATGGCTCGGGAGGACCTAAGTAAGTAAGACCTGAAACTGATGGTCTAAAAGACTAGCAAAAAGTGCTATATACAGAAATCAAAAGGTGAAAAGTGTGTGATTCGGAGGATGCTTGAAAAATTGTCATTGCAATCAAAATGTATGTGTGCGTGTTGGCTGGGGGGAGGGGGAGTTACGGTCGAAATATAATATAAATTGAATGTAGAATTCGAAGAAAAGTTATAGACTGTACGTAGGACTAATTTTTTTTTGTTGTGGGTGGAAAAGGAGGGGGGTGGGAAGGAGAAGTCAAAGTGATACAAACATTCACGGGCCCAAAGCATGTGTGTGCGTGTATGTGTTGGGAGCGGGTTATGAAGCGAGTGTTTCCAATTCAAGCCAAAAGTCTATGTCGGAGAGCTTACGATGAGCAGGTAAAAAACAACGTGGGTTCCAGAGAGAGAGAGGGAGAGAGAGAGAGAGAGGGAGAGGGGTTGGGGAAAGCGAAAGAGAACGCGCCGTTAAAGTTCGTTGTAACTGATGCTCTAGCATGTTTAGGGGATCGTCAAAATTTGCCCCATTTACAAAAATAAAAAAAGGAGGTGTTCCGGCCTTAATAAACAATATAATGCACAAAACAGATGAACAGGCGCAGCCGGTGTGTACTACTAGTTCATAAATATTTGTATACACCTATTGTATCATCTGACCAGGTAATTACTGACCAGTACTATATGCCGAAATTTTGAGTTTAGAAAAATAGTTTTGACTCACATTGGGGTATGTGTCTCAAAAGTATACTTGAAATGAAGTGTTCTATATTTGCATTCAGTTTTACCTGTACAAGAAATAAAAATTAGACCTAGATATTATTTTGTTATACACACTCAATTATGTCAATCTCAGCAGTGTACAAACTTAAACTCTTCATGAAACTAAGTGAGCAAGTCATTAAAAATTCTTGAACAGAAAGAACCTTGATTGAGTTCATTGAACAATAATACAAAGTCATCTCCTCCTGTAAGTGCATTTGTGAAATTTAAGGGAAAAAAAAGTTGCTTTTTCTTTAAATGCGCGCTCATGGTATTGGGCAAGTCGTTTCTCAAGCTTTCTCGTGTGTGTGTGTGTGTGAGAGAGAGAGAGAGAGAAACTTTGTAAACGGAAGAAAAACCTATATAGAAAATGTAAAGAAACTAAGACAGTAAGAGTTTATAAAAGTATAAATCAAATGAAACACCCAACTCAAACGTAAGCAGGCAGCTGCAGAGTGAATACATAAACAATTTGTGGGTAACACAATAGATACCAGAGAAGTCATACATTCAATCTAAGAAAATGGTCACACCATTAAAAGGAGAAGATAATTCAGCACATCTATATTATAAAGTAGAATGTGTAGTGTATGTATGTATGGATGTATGTTACTTATAGACATCAAAACCGCTTGACCAATCTTGATAAAACTAGGCAGGAATGTTCCTTGGGTACCAACTTAGACCGTAGTGTATGTATTGTAGCCCTTAAACAAACTTAAGACCCTCAAAAAAAATATAGTTGTCCGACTCTATTACAGCTATAGTATTTTATGGATCTAGGCCATGTCTACAATGTTGACATGAGAAAAGATAGAAAGGATTTAGACCTAGATCTAATTTTAAGAAATACACTTTGCGCATATAAATTTTTACTTTGACACATGAAAAGACAAAAGAAGATCCATTGATTTCATTATATAATAAAATTAACCTTCAATTTTGTGTTTCAAAAGCATTTTTTACATTAATTAGTTCCTTATATCTGTGACTACAGATTTCCTGACGAACATTCTTTCATTAGACAATACCGTAATGAATCGCGTACTAAATATTAATTCGTTTAATTGTTTACTTTATAATCCCATCCCTAGATCTAAAACTCTAATTCAACTCTAAGATGATAAAACTTCTCTTCGCACAGATAGTTTTATACTTTAACACATAAACATATTAATTGAAGTCCATTCATTTCATATTTTGATCAAATAAACATTCAAATTTGGTTTTTAAAGCTACATCCATTTACGAAAGCTGCGAAGCCGAGTTGAGATAGGCCTAGATCTATATTCATTCATGAATCGCGTACTAAAAATTATTTCGTTTAATTATTCACTTTATAATCCCATTCATTAACAAAGCTATCGCTCTTTTCGTTTGTAATAGATAAGAATGTATCGACTTCGGGTAATCCCATTTTCGCAAACCTAATTTTATTTTCGTAGCGAAAGAGAAAAAACTTGAAAGAATCATTAGTTAAGTTTAACATACATCTAAATCTAATCCACTAGATTAGTAAACACAAACTTAGACCCGAAGGCCGCGGGTAAAGTCTGGCGAACATCCTTTCATTAGACATTACCAAATGGTTACACATTAACAGTGATTAACACATCTCTCTACTGAGTCTATTCCTAGGCCTATGTCTAAAGCTCTTATTGAACTCTAAGATAATAAAACTTCTTCTCGCAAAAGATAGTTTTATGCTTTAATACATAAACATACTAATTATTGTCCACTCATTTCATATTTTAATCAAATTAACATTCAAATTTGTTTTTCTAAAGCATTTTTAATACATTCGTTATTTCGTTCGCTGTTCGCTAAATAAAGCTGCGTAGCCGTGTTGAGATAGGCCTATATTCATTCATGAAAAAAGGTCACGCATGCGCAACACAGAATGAACTCTATAAAAGGCAACTAGATTAGTGTAGATTTAGATCTATGTCTACCTCAAGATCTACTTTATACTTTAACACATGAACATACAAAATTAAGTCTATTCATCTAAATTTTTTTATCAAATATATGTAGGCCTACAAGCAAATGTTTTAATTTGGAAAAATGGATTTAAGCCTATTAGCTATTCTGATTTGATAGCTTCATTCACACTATTTTTACATCGACACATTCGCTTTACTTATTACATTATTATTTCGTTTAACTGTTTACAAAACACTCTCAGTAACTATATCGACAGTAATGCGCAAATAAAGACCCGCGGGTCGCGGATAACATATGTCTAGTGATAAATAAAGCTAACATTTTAAATGAATACTTTGAATCAGCACTCTCAGTCCCAGGAGACAAAGATATATTACTCAATTTCGCTTACAAAATTTAAATAGTTTAGCATTTCTGGTTCAACGAATCAATGGATTAAGGGATTTTTTAATAGGGAAAGAACTAACTATAATAATAGATTGCTTCAAATCAACACCAATAACAATAAACTCAGGTGTACCTCAAGGAACAGTCTTAAGTTTACTACGTTTTGCAATACATACAGCTCCTCCTTCGTGGTCGAAGATGAGCACATTTCTCATTTCCTTTGGACTCGAAGATGACTGTAAAGTCCAATCCTCGCTTTAAAAAGCCGGCCGCATACGTGGCATGGGTGGGTTTGGTCATTTGCAGATCTTCTCTCAGCTTTTTGTTGATTCGGCGCTCTTTCACCCTGTCAAACTCTTCTTGCTTCAAATCTCGAGACTCCAAGACTCACATAAATAATTTACCAAACACATTAGTTCAGGAACAAAAGTCAGATTATTTGCAGATAATTGCATAATATATATAGAACAATTAAAACAATATAGGATACAGAAATTGAACAAAGAGAATTAGATTAATTACAGAAATAGGAATCAAATTGGAGAATGCCTTTCCACAAAAAAATAAAAAAGACAATTATTGAGTGTAACAAAAAGCTAAAACACAAATATGACTTAGCTTATTTATGGTAAACCAGTAACAAAGACTAAAAACTCGAAATGCCTAGGTGTTATAAAAAATGAAAAATTATCATGGAATCCCGTTTTGAGATTATTAAAACACCAAACAAAAGCACTAGGGTTAATTAAAAATTTCAAAAGAGATACAACTCGGAGTTTTATTTAGAATGGTCTACTCTGTTTAACTTCTTTTACCGACTTTCACTTGACCAAAAAAAAAAAAAGAGTCCCAATAAAAATGCGTTGTCACGATTGTGTTCTGAGAGCGGTGTCCTGTCTCCACAATCATACGACATACGCGGATTCGGAAGCCTTTTTCTTTTTTAGAGAGCCTGATAGTCAAAGTAGTTTTTACACTGGTACCGTGTCGCTGATAGGCGATGACGCCATGTCGAAGTCCGTGGTTTGAGTCCTCCTTTGGGGGTTATCTATGTTTCATTATATTTCTTCACCTTCTTCCCTTAATAGCCTAGGCACCATAGTGCTGCTAGTATTTTATATTACATGTCATGTTTGCTCAATTGTGTCAGCACTAAACACTTCACAAAGTTTGGGCGCTAAACTATTTACTAACTAAACTCTTATACTATCACCACCCCATGTTCATCTTTACCCATCCCTTAGTCTGTTGAACCTTTGGGCACTAAACGTGATCTGTCGACCTTCTTTCTCCATTTCTCTCTCTCTCTCTCTCTCTCTTTTGCTTTGTCTATCTTATTTTATGTAATACAGACGTTACTTCAAAAAAGAAGATTACGTCCTACGCGTCATGCATCCAGTCGTGTCTAGAATATCTTTCAATGATAACCTCGTCCATTCCCTGATGTTATCTTCCCATTCTTTGTCTACCTTTTCTTCTTTTCCCTGGAACTGTTCCCTGCAGGAAGGTCTTTGCTAATCCAGAGGACCTCGTGATTTTTCCGTACAGTTAATTAACTATTGGTTATAAATTATTTTGTTTGGTATTTCGAACAAGGGAAAGAAATTTTATTTGACAGATTTGGTGCTATAAACCGAATTAGTCCCCTTTAAAGGTCATCGTCTGAGTCTTAGTAAACACAAACCGGAAAAACAGGACGAGACTATAGAAACAATAGATATCTATACAATCTTCCATGTTCATAAGCTCTCCACTAGCAGATTGGTTACTGTGTTGGCTTGAGAAGCCTGAGACGTTTTGAGAAGCCTGAGTAGGCTTGAGCCATGAGTTCGAATTCTGGTCTTTCTCCCTTTTTAAAAATTAAAACTGCTTTTTATTGTTAAGTCTAGCTCTATTACAAATTTAATTAATTACATGACTGATCCAAACTAATTGATACAAGTGCACTTAATATGGGCTTTTAAAAAAATGTTTTGCTTGTTATGTTTTTATATGAGTGTACAAGACTCATCAAGAGGTTTTTTTTTGTCACTTAGCCTTTCGGATTTAAATATATAAATATCAATGTATTTTAAAAATATTTATTAATGATGCAGCGTGTGTGTGTGTGAGTGTTCGTATCTTGATGTTCTCTTTCAAAAAACTTTTAGATATGTTAAATAATGTGTTTTTCTGGTCTTTATTTGTATCTTAATATTTGCTTTAGATTAATGGGTTTCTGAGTCAGAGCTAGTTCCGGGTTCGAACCCTGTCCGCCGCCACTCCCCAGTCCTGTGTGAGGTTTAGGTTACAATATAACAGCGGTTCTCAACCTTTTAAGCTCTGCGACCCCTTTTTACAATCTCCCACTCTGCCGCGACCCCCCCCCCCCCAGACACACACAGCAATAGAAGAATAGACAATAACAATCCTTATTTTTGATGGTCTTAGGCGACCCCTGGCAATTCGTCAATCGACCCCCAAGGGGGTCGCGACCCACAGGTTGAGAACCCCTGCGATATAATAATCTTCAATTCTGAAGGAACATGCGAAACATAAAAAACAAAAACAAAAACAAAACAAGAAATGTTCTATTTAAGATTCTTTTGTTTTCTTTCCTCTATTTCGGTTTCAATAATATAGGCCTAAACTGTTTTTTCATTATCAGACCTTGCAGATTGATATATTTAATAACGTTTTAATCCTACACCGATTCCTATTATAGAGAGATATTATTACTCTATAAACAAATGTTTCTCACACGAAGGAATAGCCTCTGGTTCAATACATAACTCTTTTAGTAAATAGACACTTGGGAATATCTAGGTTTCATAACATGAATTGTTTTGATTGTCAATGCAGTGTGAGTGTCTTTTTACATATTTTCGCAAACAGTTCTATGATAGGATAACTTGGTTTTTACTTGCAGATCATATCAGAATTACGCCCCTTTGCACCTGTTAAATTAGAAACGCAGAACGTGCCTCGGACAAAGCTGGGATTAAGTGAACATTTGACCTGCTCTGTACCGTGAGTGTACCATCCAATAGAAGCTTCTTTTTTGCCTTGGAAATAGGCAGAGGGCTAAGCAAAGTTCGCGTGCAGTGTAAATCTACTCGTGTTTGAAGGGCGCCCTATTTTGTTTTAGGGGGATGAGCAGCACCCTTCCGTTTGTCTTTTTTTTTCCCCTCGTACTTTTTGTTAAGCCAAAACGTATTATAATTCTACATTGTGTGTTTGACCACCACGCCGCTGTCTGCAGATGTTCGTTGGTGGGGAAAGGGGGGACATTGTGAGTACCTCTGTTTGCTGACCGCTGGTGATAAGTGAGATTACTTCCTCCCCCCCCCCGGCCACACACGCCAATTTGCTGTTGTATGACACCGATCTCTAGCTAGTATATTCATGCCCCGGTATTAATCCTTTGTGTAGCTGTTGGTTGTTGGCAAGTGTAAAGTAATTCCGGTATCAACGGGATGGTTCAAACATGATCTGGTCACGTGAACAACCCAACTGACCGATGCAGTGCTGCACAGAATATGACCGCTTTATAATGGGCAGTTTTCAAATAAAGAATGGATTATGAATTATAATTAATTCATGTTATTAAAATGGCATTAGTCAAAGAGATTGAAAAAAAAAGTTACGTTATGACAGTGGCGTAGCTAGGGTGAGGGAGTGAAGTCCAAATTTGAAAATCTTCCCGGGACCCCACTTGAGGAAGGCCCCCAAATGAGTCTCCGAATTTTTTTTCTTTACAATAAATATTAAGCCAATGCCATGATATCTGGCTATTCATGTTGTGATGTAACTTAGTGACCATGTTGCGTGTATTCAACACATTAGACTTAAAGATTTCTTAAGTAGATTATCTCATGTCATGATGTCGAATGCCAAAATGCAGGGCCTCTAAAGAGACCAAGCCCCCCCCCCGACCCCCAAATCCCTTGCTACGCCACTGCGTTATGAAAATGGTACCAATTAACAAAGCTATATAGACCATGGTCTTATTATTTAATGATTTCAAGTTGTAAGAGAGTTACTATTGTATTTGTATGTGTAGGTAGCACCGTAGCTGTGTACATAAAGATGGTTGTAAAGTGGCAATGCAACTATCACCACAAAATGAACTCATTTGATCATTTAGTAAATATACCAGTCAAGTTAAAAGAACCTGAAAGCATATACTATTGCGGAGAGCCTTGAGTCCAGTAAAGCCCTTACCCATCAGGCCTTGGTGTAGCATGCACTCTGTCATCTCCTCGAGACGTTTTTTGCTGCTCTGTTTCGGAAAAGGACTAAAAAAAAATTTCTGCATTATGCAACTACTAAAGAAATAATTCAAAGTACTTGATAATTACTAAAAATTATTTATTTGCCGAAACCTATTAGGGCCTCGCGATAAACATTTTTAGAAATCCGGCACAAGAGCAAGACTAGACAAAGATGATAGTAATTAGAAATACACGTAGGCTCAGGCCCATTCACTCATGCAACTTACCTAGTCTTATTCTTTTAACGAGTGCCAGTCTCACGGAAGCCTTGTCTCTTGTAAATGCGCTCACCAAGACCCTGTAGCTGAATGAGAGGAAAGCAAACTAAATCTAGATGGGCGTCACTAGTTTGAGAAACACTGGTCTTATGTAATACAGTTTTGATTAAGCTTAAAGTCATTAGTATCTAATAAAGAAAACATATTCCAGTGGTGTTAATTCTCTTTCTAAAAATAATACATTTTAATATGCTATAATATTAATAATTATAATAAGAATAATAAGGCTTGTCTTCGAGTCCGAAGATTAATGAGGAATGCAGTATTTCCCGTGTCTGCGCAGACCCAGCTGTGACCTACATATTTTGCCACATCCAAGGCAAACATAACCATTGCCCGCCGGTGGTCGATTAAGATTTTCGTTTCGTCGTCTGCGTCTGTCCTCGGCAGCGGATTTTCTTTCGGTCTCTATGTGAATCCCGCGGCCTTTGTGAGTGACTATAATTATTGATAAAGGGACATTAACAATACAATTGTAAAATAGATTCGCCAATCATTGTACACTTGTATCATATTGTATGACATAGTTAATGAATGTTAGTATTTAGCTTTGTTTATTATGGTTCATCAAAAAGGCAAATAACAAACCAACGATAGATTTTATTGCATGTTAGGAGGGGGGGGGGTGAGGGGTGGAGATAATAAAAATGGAAAAAAAAGGTGACACCTAGCCTAGTGACTCCACTGGCTTCGAGCTCCGATTCTAAGTACTACTTTCTGAACAACTCTCCAGTCTTATCTTATATAATACAGACGTTACTTCAAAAAAGAAGATGATTACGTCCTACGCGTCATGCATTTAGTCATGCATATTAACCAATGACTTAAATTCTGCCAAGTCACTGGTTTTCCTGGCTTGAACATTTAAACTTTCCTTAGGACTAATAATGTACAATTAGCACTAATATTACAATGAATATATTCCTATTATTCTTTCGATGGTGTAGGAGATTTAACTGCCTTGTCATAATGTTAACTCATGTATCTTAACTAGTAAATTCATAAGGTAATAGAAAGCAATAACAATTTAAAAAAAAAAAAACATATTTTTTTTTACAAGAGAGCTTTCATTTTGTTTACACATCTTATTAGCGGATCCCAAAATGGGAATAGCCGCTATAAGTTTCGTGTGGTCTTTCTGTCCGTCCGTCCGTCCGTTCCGTTTAGATCTTGTAAATTAGAAAAGATATTCAAAATCCGACATCATTTTTTAGAACTTTCAAAGTTCTGATGCAACGTTCATGCAACGGCAATTTTGTTTTCTTTTCTGAAAGCCAAAAATTTAATTTAAAAAAATCAAAATCTAATTTTTTTAAATCACTTATGCAAGCATTTTTTTCATAAAAATACTCCATTTTTACAACTATTCACTATTAATAGTAAAATACACGGAGGACTAATTAGTAAGGGATTGCAATGAATTCCACATAACACCTTTAAGCAAAAGTTTTCTATCTTTTTGTCAAATTAAAAAAATTGTACTAATAAATGTAATATTTTTTGTTATACTTACTACTACATTTAAAAAAAAAATTGTACCAGTACTAACTAAAGCAAAAGTTTTTTTGTTTTTTTTTTAGGCCTTGAATGAAAGATTGGCCCTTTAATAAACAGTTCCATTAATTACATAATCATTCAATGACATCAGTTAGGCCATTATTATTTTTATTATGTTAGAAACGAATGGGTATTCATTCTATTAGTCAGGGTCGAGTTTTGTTAAAGAGAAACAAAATTCAATGTAGTGTCCCTTTATCCATGTCCACTGAGAACGTTGCTGGTGATGTGGCAGCTCTGCAGCAGTACCGCCCTCTGAGAGGCAACGAGAATTGTCTAAAAAAAATGTTAAAAGTCTCGAAGTTATCTGTGAGGTCAGTTATCATAATCCCCTCGGTTGATGTAACAATGGGATATACTGTTGTTTTTTTAGACAACTTTCATAACCGCTTAATCTCCAAGCTTAGTTTCCTTATATTATGGGATGGTGGTACGGCGATGTCAATGATGGTAGCGTTTTTTTTTTCTTTTTTATAAAAAAAAACAAACAAAAAAAAAACAGCAGATCAGGGCGATTAAAAAAGGCATATCCCAGTATAAGTGATCAGTTGACTCGAGAACCTTTTGTGGCGAGTATTTGTAATACAGGACACTTGTCTTAATGATCAAATTATGTGTCAAAGCCAAGTGTTGATGTATTAATTTTGCGAAATGGTAATGGCGACCTAGGTAGGCGGATTCTGATAAGGCTGAACATCCTGCCATTATGTGTTCAGTTGACTCACCCACAGGGCCGGTCTTAGGCCACTGCAACCTATGCGGTCGCAGTGGGCCCCGCGCTTTCATAGGCCCCGTGCTTCTTTTATGTGTAATTATTAATTGCAAAATATATACGAAAAGTTCCTGGAAATAACCTGCACTTATTAAAATTTCCTGAAAACTCATAAAAATCTAATGAAAAATAGACAAAATTATCATTTGAGTGAGTCATTCATTGTGGAAACGCTAATCCTACGCGCGATTTAAAAAAAAAGACATTGTCAGCTTTCATGTAATAAAATGTAATAATCGGACGAATTTTCCCCTTAACCGGATGTTCCAATACCGTATTTACTTTTATAATAAGGCTAGTCTTCGAGTCCGTAGATTAATGAGGAATACAGTATTTCCCGTGGCTGCGCAGCAGGGGCGGACTGGCTATATGGGCAAACGGGCCGGTACCAAATGGGCCGGTCTGGTCGCGAAAAAAGAAAAAAAAAACTCAATGCAGACAACTTAAAAACAAAAGTGACAGCAGCTAGACACAAAGGCCCGAACACGTTTTCTTGTTGTTTTTTTTTTGTTTGTTTGTTTGTTTTTAGTGTAAATTATTATTACAATTAATTTTGTTTGAAATTCAACAAGAATATAATTTTAAGAATTACACTATACATTATCATTTGTAAAACGTTAGACCGTACTTTCTGCTATGCATGAGCGTCATGGCCTTCAACACTACTTTGATGTCTTCGAGACTGTGTTTGGCCTGATCGTTTTGCTGGTCGGCATGGGCCTTTGATGGCACTTCCATTTTTGTTTTGCTCCTTCCCTCACCCGTCTTTTGGTGGTTCCAATGAAAGTTAACGAAAAAGAGGGATGGGAGAGGTTAAGTTAGAAAACATTGATATAACGCGGCAAAAGGGGAGACAATTATCTCTTAAACAATACTTTAATAAAAGTTAACTTAAAATCATACACAGCCGCGTAATTGCAAACCACCCAACTTATTCATAGCTCATTATGGGTATAACCGTATAAAGTTATAGTTTCTGCGATTTGAAAAGAAAAAGTAAGTTTCTATTTGTTTATTTGTAATAACATAGATCTAAAAATTCTACACTTAACTTCTTAATCAACTTCAGGCTTACAAAAAAGAATAATTATTTAATTAAAACATATATCTAGTTCTAAACAACGGAGAATCAAATGCGAAATTGTGATTAATCATTTAATGGCAAACTTATGCTTAGTATGAGTATGAAGTCATTAAAATTGAAAATTATTACAATAATTAAAATAATTTATATAGCGCTGTCATATCCGATATTTAATGAAAGGAGATTTTGAATCATTTATATTTTAAATAATATATTCATATACAAATCGCGTTTTTGAGAATGTACTAGGAGGAAGCAAGAGCTTTCCACATTTAGAAGTGCCTCTCTAACCGTTCTGCTTTCTCTTATCTTGTAAAGGAATATATATATAGATCTATCTATCTATCTATCTAATATATATATATATATATAGTTCGTCCATCGTGGTTCGATGATGACCACTTTGTCATCCAGGGAGCTGAGAGCATTACACTGGGGTTTTATGTCCCCTCGTGTGGCTGGTGAGACCTATGTGAACCCGGAATGTTTGGCCGCACACTGGGCAGGTTATTCCAGCTGGAGCTAGTGTCATTGGCCTTGCTTTTCTTCTCTGGCGTTTTTCTTTTGCCAGCATTGTTCTCTTTTCCTCAGCAACCTGTGCGCCGGTTTTCACAGCGCGACGTCATGATGCTCTGTCATGTGCCTCTGTCTCCCAGGGTGTCCCTGAAGCGCTTTCTTTGCCCACCTTGCGAGCGCTTGCCTTCGCTTAGTTGGCCATACAAGAGTCGTTTAGGGTTGCGGTGGTCTTTCATTCCGCAGACGTGTCCTGCCCATCGCAGCTGGGACTGCATCAGGATTGTGTGGATGCTTTGCAGACCCGCTCTTTGAAGGACTTGAGTATCTGGTATTTTGTCTTGCCATTTGCCATTCAGTATTTTTCACAGACTTGTCATGTGGAAGTGATCCAGTTTCTTTGCATGTTAACTGTACACCATCCATGTTTCTGAGGCATAGAGCAATGTAGGGAGGATGACGGCTCGGTAGACCCCTAGTTTTGTATTTGTGGTGATACCACTTTAAAGGAATGGGTTGCCTGAGTCAGCCAGGAAAACCAATGATTTAGCATATTTTAGGTCACAGATCAACATGCATGACTAGATTGACACGTGAAATGCGTAGGACCTAATTATTATTTTTTTTTGAAGAAACGTCTGTAATCTATAAGTAATACCAAAAAGTTTGAAACTCATTAAGGCTGCTATTGTAGTGTTTATAGTTTTCAGACTACATACATGTATAAATAGAATACATTATATAAGCCTACGAAAGCATACATTCAGTTTTCGATGCGTTATCAAACTTTATATGTTTTGAATAGAATTAGGCTTACACCTATGATAAAACACATGGGCGTAGACGAGAGGGGAGGAGCTCAAACCATCACTGGCCTCAGATCTCATTGTCGGAAAGGGAAACTTTACTTACTTCCTCAGTACAGCCAACTTAAGCAAACTACAGTCACCAAATTTCATGAACGCAGCGAAAAGGGGTTTTGTGCTTTCCCTTCCCCCCCCCCCCCCATACAAAACTAAAGCATTTTACCATTTTCTACCAGTCGCTGGACTCCAGTGAACAGAAGATTTAGTTTTGTTTTTTTTAGTGGAAGAGTAGCAGGCTAGTTGCACTGTAGATACCTCAAAATTTGCATTTTTTAAACGCTTAAAATAACGGAAATAATGCCTGGATCCGGGGCCTCGCCCCGGACCCCACTGGGGGATCGTACAGCGCTCCCCCAGACTCCCTAGCTGTCCCTTGGCGATGTGTGCTGCCTTTCACTAATTATAGGAAGAGAGTATTCTAGAGTAGAAAAAAAGTTTAAAAGAATGAAAGATAAGAATGTAATGAAGATTAATTACATAAACACACACTAATATATATATATAAATTGCGTAGGGGGTTTAAAATCCTCCCCCACACCGAAAATATATGACATGCCATTGGTGGGCCGGTTTATATGGTAATGCCCGGGCCGATTTTGATACCCAGTCCGCCCCTGCTGCGCAGTCCCAGCTGTGACCTACATAGTTTGCCACATCCAGGGCAAGCATAACCATTGTCCGCAGGTGGTCGATTTAGATTTTCTTTTCGCCGTCTGCGTTTGTCCTCGGCAGCAGATTTTCTTTTGGTCTCAAATGTGTATCCCGCGGCCTTCGTGAGTGACCTCCAGCTGTCTCGTTCTGAGGCCGCATGCAACCAGATGCTCTCTTCTATGTCAGCCAAGGAAAGTTGACGCATAAGCTGGTCTTTGAAGCGTTTCCGTAAGGCGCCTTTGTTACGTCGACCACCAAAAAAAGACTGCCTTTGGCATACGTTCGTCTCCCATACGGGATACGTGCCCTACCCAGCGTAATTCTCGGACCAAAAGAAGTCCCTCCATACTATCCATACCGGCGTTCGCAAGGACATCGCTGTTTGTAGTGCGTCTTGCCTACGTATGTCCATGATGGAGCGCAAGCATCTTTGGTGGAAGCGCTCAAGAAGTCTTAGATGCTTCCTGTATAGTGCCCATGTCTCAGAGCCATACAGAAGGGTTGAGAAAACCACCGCCTGGTAGACATTGATTTTTGTAGTCAGTTTCACTTGGGACAAAGAGGCCAGAGCTGAAACAATGGTGTCCTTCCTGATCACTTGCTTATAGAAGATTTACTTTTATAGTCACTGGCATATAAATAAGCCATAGGTTGCAAGATTGGTAACGTTAAATTAACTTGATCGCAATTTTGTACTTAGAAAAGAATGAATAAACTGCAAAGCAGAATTTATTTTCTAATACAAAATCTTAATTTTTACTTATTATCCTTATTCCCATACAGACTAGGCCCCGCGCAATTAGTTTCGCATAGGGCCCCGCAATCGCTAGGACCGGCCCTGCTCACCCCTAGTTCTATCAATAGTATTTTTGGAAATGAATAAATTTTCCTTCTCTAGCACTTCCAGTGTCATGCTTCGTCAAAGTGAAACAAACATACATACCAGTTGATCCCTTTTTTAGTCTCTTCTTTGTCTCCCTTTTTTATTTGTGAAGATCCAGCTTACATTCTTTAAATAACAAAATACTGAACTTACTGACCAAAAAAAAAAAGCTAAATGAAGCAATATGGGGGTGATGAAAGGTAACCTAAAGAACAATGTAACGAAATGAAAAAAACACTCATTAAATAGAAATTTAAAAAAATATAATAGACGTCTTATTGAAAGACGACCGACGCTAGCTGATTATATACATTTGTTTATGTTACATACATAAGAGCTTAGAAATTGGATGCTGCGAATTCTGTACACTGGATGCACCACTCCACTTCAGTGAAAAAATTCCTCTTGATGGAAGACTTTATAACGCACATTCAATTTTCATAATTAATAACTCACATAGTTTGTAAACTTACAGCGACATGTCTCTTGTGAACTGGGCTGGACTGGAGTAGGTTGCAGAAAGCTGGTCACGGAGGCCCTTCAAATCAAATGCCACTTTGTTTAGTAAACAGTTCAAGAGCGCGGTGGCAGCAGGAAATGTACTCGCGTTCTCGCTGACCAATGGTCACTTGTAGTTCTGGCAATAAGTGTATTTGATGGAGGGACTTTAAAAAAAAAAGGTGGTTTTGGACCTTCCTTGACACAATGAAGTATTTACTTTCAGTTAAAAAAACTCAGAGTTGTACAGCGGGTCTTGAAATAATGAGGCCACTGGGAGTACAAAGCTGGTGACATACGTTGGAAGGGGTTTAGGGCAAGTTAACAACGTAGTAGGACTACTTGTGATATCTGTACAAGTCTTGCTTAAGTTGGTTTGGGCTCTAGTCCAGTAATGTCCAAACTCCGTCCCTCTGGTCATATCCTTCCCCCCCCTCCCAATCCGGACCCTATCTCTTTATCTTAAATAATACAGACGTTACTTCAAAAAAGAAGATGATTACGTCCTACGCGTCATGCATTTAGTCATACATATTAACCAATGACCTAAATTCTGCTAAGTCACTGGTTTTACTGGCTAGCTCAGGCAACCCATTCCAAGATATAGACTTCTACCCACAGTGTATCTTTTGCTGCCATGTGAGAAGTAACAAAGGGCGGAATTGTTATATAGTGAAGTTGCTTTTTAAACGCTTTTTGTCTTCCTCTTGTACACAGCTTATATCAACTCTGTCTGTCTGGTAAAAAGTTTGTAAACGTTATTTCTCCCACACCCAAACTCGAATTAAGATGAAATTCTGCACACTAATTTCTATTACCTGATAACACAAGAATCAATAAAACTAATTAAACAATTAGTTAATTAACTATTGGTAATTAATTATTTTATTTAGTATCTTGAACAAGGGAAAGAAATTGTACTTGACAGATGTGGTGGTATAAGTTGAATTAGTCCCCTAGAGGACTCCTGAACCATTTTTTAATGCATTTAAAAAACGATCATGTAAACATTCACAATATATCTCCTTCCCTCCCCCTTTCCACAACTTGTCCAGATACGTGGTAGAATTCATAGCGCATTGAGAAAGCCAAAACATAAACAAAAACAGTTGGTAAAAATATTGATCCTCATCAACCATGCCCCCACAAAAAAAAAAACCTCGTAGAGATATATTTACAATCTGACACCAATCTTCTCACAAACAGAGTGATTTTATTATAGAGCGCCTCGCTTAGCGGTCTCTAGGTTCGAATCCCGTTTGATCTAGGTTTCCCTCACTAATTGTTGACCACTCAAACAAAGAGGAATGGAGAAGGACGGTCAGCAGATCTTGTGCGGTGCCCCAACGGTCCGTCAGACTAAGGGAGAGGTGAAGGTGATGACACAGTCGTGCGTCTAGTTCATAAATTGTAAGTCTCATTGTTGAAGTGTTTTTTTTCTCCATCAATGATTTCATCTCGTAGTCACCCCTTTCAACCCCTCCCCCCACACTTCTTACTGATTTCTATTCCCGTTCCCCTCACCCCCCCCCCAGACTGATGCCCTCTCTGTCAGTCAAACTAAGTCCACGATACATTACGACGCATCGATCTCACAGCCTGATAATTACAAACACAAAAAAGAGGTTAATTAAATCTCCAATCAACTGCAGGAATAACTGTTCATTGTAATCCACCCTCCCCCAATAACCCCTGAAAAAACAGGGAGGTGGGGGGGGGGGGAGATGCTGAAGCTTTTTGTTTACTTGTTTTTATAATAGGCGAGATGTAACTGCACAGTCAATCATGCTATGTACTACACAAATAGCTGCGCGGTCGTGTGGTATACGCTCTGGACTAGAGCGGTCCCAGATTCGAACTCTGCACGCCGCCATTCGCCGCCGTCTTATGGGCGTTTTGGGCTAGAATATAATAATCTTCAATTCTGGTCGAAAATCCGAAGCATGTAAAAAAAACAAAAAACAATAACAAAATAAACAAAGTCCAAGAACATATTATGTTACGTTGTTCACAGACACACAGGCCTCGTTATTAACTGCATTCCCCAATGTATAACATTCCCCACCTCACTTGCATGTAATGAGGTAAGCCATGTTTGAAAAAAATACACATTTAAATTTCTGCTTCTATTTTTCCAAACCTCACTCAACATCCTGGCGGTCTCCCCCCCCCCCTCTTTTTTTGTTTCGACCGCATGACATGTGAGGGTGTCTCGGACTTTTATTTGGAAGTAAAGATTTTTAGATGGACGTTGAAACCCAAATCTCCAGAAGTACGGCCGGGGGGGGGGGGGGGAACAGCGGGCAAGGCTCAAACTTGGGATAATTATGACAACAGTCCAGCGCCATCCAAAATGTTTCTCTATCGTCACCATGGTAACCATTGTCTGGGAGCTTATGTGCGTGATTTCCATAATAATAATGAAAGTATAGAATATAGACTAATGAGACACTGCCACAAACGTGACACCATTTCAAATCAGTGGTACACAGATGACATGGGATGAATGGACTTCAATCTTCAAATGAAATCAATAGCATAGAGAGTCCGTGACTTATTTACCAGACGAGCTTAATCCACTCACAACATAACAAATTCGTTAACAATGCATACACTGCCTCAAGGAGTTAGTGGTGAATGGGCTACCTCAGCATTACCCCCAAGTTCATTAGATGGCTTCGTGGTCGAGTAATATGCGCTTAGGACTGTCGTCCAGAAGTTCCGAGCTTGAAACCTGCTTGCCGCCATCGCCCCCTGTATAGGTTTGGGCCAGGACGTAATAATTTTCCTTTCTGAAGTAACGCCCGAAACTTATAAAAAAAAACAAAAAACGCCATGGGTAAAACATTTTCGGAAAAATAAAAAAAAATGTAAAAAAATGGATTGGGGTCATGACCACTTTTCTTCCATCGCACAGATCACGTTCTTACGCTACTTAGTACTTATAGACAAGACATGACGAAATAAACACTGTCAACTCATCTTTCTTTTTAAAAGAGAGATAATAGGAAGAGAACAAAAAGAAAACTGACGGGAGTAAATCCGACCTGAGGAGAAGCACACGTAACGCGTTTCAAACTGTGACCGTGTGTATGTTCCCAGAGGGTTCTTAACCACACGACCACTTCATTACAGCGTGCAGTGTTTTATTGCTGCGAATCAGAGAGACAGAGAGAGAGAGAGAGAGAGAGAAAGAGAGAGAGGAAGACAGAGAGAAACGTACTCCCCCCCCCCCTATTTTTTATTTCCACATCACACTGCGAAGCCGAGTTAGAATTGAGCGCCAATGGGCTGGGGGGCTGGGTATCGCATTGGTAAGCAGCCAATCCAAAGCAGGATATCCTGTGCAAGTGGGCATGGCTTAACCAATGACAGACGTCGCGCAGTCCGCTCGTATTCCAAGGAAACTGTTCCGATTTCTTTTGTTTGCCAGTAGTTGGTGGGGGGTAGAGAAAATCAACATTTCATGCCGCTATTCCTCCCGTAAAAAGTGGGCCGGTCCTAGAGACATTTAGGAATGCTTTGCGTGTTGTTTTTCTGTTTCTTTCTATTAAATTAGTTTCTTTTTTTTCCCCCCCCGATTTTTTTTTTTAAATTTCTGTTACTAGATGGTTAGAAGAGTGAGAGGGGGGCGAAATGAATTCGATTGTACGGCTTACTTCTTCCGACTGCGATTTGTGAACAGGGAGTTACAGTTAGAAAGACAGTACTTAGGTCTCGCCCAGTGGTAGTTGGCTTAGTTCTGCACATATCATAAATGTGGATGAATTTCTTGGACGAATGGAATGATTTTTTCGGTTTCCCTCGTTTCTCAGTTCCGACTTTTCAACGTTCGCTGTTTTTAATGTGATTACAATTTGACATCATTGTGACTGTGATCCTTAAATGAGAAGTGTTTTCTTCTGACGGATGTTATGTGCCGTATGACAGGGTTTACTTAAACCTTTTTCAATTGGTATAACTATTTGTAAATATACTTTTTTTTTTTAAATATATGGACTCTAACAGAAACCTAACTTATATGCGTATATGGATTAAATACTTTTCTTTTTAATAAGCCAAGTTGATAAATTTTTATAGGTAAAATTATATATATATATATTTCAAGCTATTCCGTAGAGCTGAAGATTAGATTTGAAATGGCCCTAAGCTATTTGGGATATGGGGGGCCCTTTATAAGTCCAGATATATGTGCTAAATATTTATTGGGGGCCCTGAGCTAAGAGTAAATCCGGCCTGTCTACTCATCGTTCTTATGTGTCTTACACGTAGGCGTATTCTTTTTTTAAATTTACATATCTACACTAGGTCCATTAAACGATATTTTTAGATTATACATATTATCGGTATTTAAAATATACTATGCACAATGTCTGTAGTAGGACTTACCCAGGAATTTAAGAATGATCTAATCGGACATGAAAGATTTATAATTCTGGCCATTGTCCATTCAGTGCCTCCGGTGTTGATAACATAGAAGCTAGACCAACAGACGCACAGATAATGGTGGTCAAGTATCTTGACTGTTATGCAACTGTCACCAGCAGTGAGCCACCATTATGGATCGGTCAAATATTAGCTCGACGGCCTTCCAAACGTCACCCGGGACCTTTGTCGCAGAATTAAGATTATACCATTCGCTCTGCTGTTTACAAGTTCAGGGGTAGATCACTTCCGCCTCCAGTTGCCACCCCCCCCCCCCATTCTCTTTGTCCCATGGCTTCTGTGTGCACAGATCAGACATACAAACTTAACAGACGTAATCATTTTTTTTACTGGCGAGGGCTAATCTTTGCCTTGACCTCCTTCCATCCCGTGCCCCTGCACTTCGCAGTGTCAGGGATCACCGAGGATAATACCTGCGATAAAAACTCACCCCTCCACCCCTGCCCCATTTTTTTTTTGTATTCCACTCAGAAACTAACAAATACCAAAGTTACCGATCAAAATTTTATCGCGTAGAGCATAGATTAGGACTCCTCCCCCCACGCCTCTTTACCCCTACAGAATCTTGTGCCAGAAATCATTTAGAAAAAAAAAACAAACTTGCCTGTGACTTCAATTTATTTGTACTGATTACAGTCATTGAAATTTCCGGATAGGTTTTTAACTTACAACTGTATCAACTGTGGGTCCACAAGTCGTCACTCAAGGTACATTGTTGGGTAGATTAATTTCTAGTATTGTGTGTTTCAGCGTCTTTTAAATGAGTAATTCAATAAGTCCATATATATTGTGTTAAGAGTCTTAAATGCCAATGTTTCAATACCAGATTTAGCTTCTATACTAAGAAGAACTTGATGCTGTGACTAAAATGACATCATAGCCTGGATTTATTTTCAACGGAATTTCTTCATCTACTTCAACGTCTGCAAACATCTTGAGGTCAGGCGCTCGTGTGGTCACTTATTCTATGCGCCTGGACAGCAGTGTTGTTAGTGCCGCTTCATTTATATTTTGTTCAAAACTGTTTCTTTTGGTTTGTTTGTTGAGGATCATAATTTCCAGGAGGAATTACATCTCGGAATTAGCCAGAGCTAAGTTGTAATCTAACAGGAACATTTTTTTCCCACCTGCTCGTGCGCAAGAACGGCCTTCCTAATGTATTATCCAGATTTTAATGGTAAGTCCTGTGTCTACTAGATCTTCTCTACGTTTTACACCTGCAGGTATTTAGTAGCCGCCTTTGTCTTGGCTGACAGTTTACTCCATGACCGTGTGCATTGCACCAGAGGATTATTTATGAAACGTAGAGACCTTATAATTCTTTGTATTATTTATGAAACGTAGAGACCTTATAATTCTTGGTATTATTTATGAAACGTAGAGACCTTATAATTCTTGGTATTATTTATGAAACGTAGAGACCTTATAATTCTTGGTATTATTTATGAAACGTAGAGACCTTATAATTCTTGGTATTATTTATGAAACGTAGAGACCTTATAATTCTTGGTATTATTTATGAAACGTAGAGACCTTATAATTCTTGGTATTATTTATGAAACGTAGAGACCTTATAATTCTTGGTATTATTTATGAAACGTAGAGACCTTATAATTCTTGGTATTATTTATGAAACGTAGAGACCTTACAATTCTTGGTATTATTTATGAAACGTAGAGACCTTATAATTCTTGGTATTATTTATGAAACGTAGAGACCTTATAATTCTTGGTATTATTTATGAAACGTAGAGACCTTATAATTCTTTGTATTATTTATGAAACGTAGAGACCTTATAATTCTTTGTATTATTTATGAAACGTAGAGACCTTATAATTCTTGGTATTATTTATGAAACGTAGAGACCTTACAATTCTTGGTATTATTTATGAAACGTAGAGACCTTACAATTCTTGGTATTATTCATAGATGTTGCGAGTCTTTCCTGGTTTGGACCAGGGCTGGAGTTAGCCAGTGCAAATAGTGCGTCATTCTTAAAGTTGTGGGTTGGGGAGCTTCACAAAATAAAAAATGTACAAACTTGTACAAAACTATCCAAAGATCTACTAACTATAAAACAAACAGTGAAATGGGATTACGTGAGCATGTCTTTCCCTTGCAATCCTGAAGTGCAATAAAGTTACAAAACAGAGTAGCGGGACTTTTACAAATTAAATGTTATCTCCCATATTATTATTATTTTTATTTAATGAACATATTTTATTAAAGTTTTTCTAAAAATGCTGACGCATAAAAAAAAAAAAAGGGGGGGGGGGTCCGTGAGAGACTACCGAGTCTTGCATTGACATAAATCAGACCCTTTATGTATGTCTAAGTTATTAAAACATATAGAATCAGGTTAACATTGGTACATCTAATTCTAACGAACGTTTATAAGTATTTCCAAAACTAAATCAATATAAAGAGATACATCAGGTAGTCACGTAGTACCATCAATAGATAGTTACATTATTTTAAAGTAGAGCCCTTCAATGCTTTGAGTCCGGCACTAATGTGCTATAGTGTTCTCTCTTTATGGACGTAACTGTGCAGTTCATATCGGTCAATGTAACAGGTCACGTTCGAGCTGTGGAGACAACAACCATGTCACATCCTTTCCAGGCTCCTTAGGGTCACTATGTCTACAGACTCGATAGGCTTACTATGTCTACAGACTCGATAGGCTTACTATGTCTACAGACTCGATAGGCTTACTATGTCTACAGACTCGGCAGGCTTACTATGTCTACAGACTCGGTAGGCTTACTATGTCTACAGACTCGGTAGGCTTACTATGTCTAAAGACTCGGTAGGGTCGCTATCTATACAGACTCTGTAGGCTTACTACGTCTACAGACTCGTTAGGCTTACTATGTCTAAAGACTCGGTAGGGTCGCTATGTATACAGACCCTGTAGGCTTACTACGTCTACAGACTCGTTAGGCTTACTATGTCTAAAGAATCGGTAGGGTCGCTATTTATACAGACTCTGTAGACTCACTACGTCTACAGACTCGTTAGGCTTACTATGTCTACAGACTCGGTAGGGTCACTATGTCTAAAGACTCGGTAGGCTCACTACGTCTACAGACTCGGTAGGCTTACTATGTCTACAGACTCGGTAGGGTCGCTATGTCTACAGACTCGGTAGGCTCACTACGTCTACAGACTCGGTAGGCTCTCTATGTCTATCTTCAGTCATGTGAGAACAAGATTAAATATAACGAGAAATTATAATGATAGTTGGCAGAGGCGTCGGTAGGGCTGGTGTCACTAGGTGCGATTAGCTATTGTTGTCCCTTCCCCCCCCCCCCCCACTATTCCATCTCAAACTATCCCAATAAATTATGTCTTTGGTTTATTCAATTTTAGTTGAAATATAATTACAAATGTTAATTCCGTACATCTATTGGTGCACAATTTTATAATGTGCGCCCATGGATAAAATGCTTCTGACATTTTATCCTTTTGGAGTCACCCCCTGTATAGGTATCACCCTTTTAAAGTCACCCCCTGTATAGGTATCACCCTTTTGGAGTCACCCCCTGTATAGGTATCACCCTTTTAAAGTCACCCCCTGTATAGGTATCACCCTTTTGGAGTCACCCCCTGTATAGGTATCACCCTTTTAAAGTCACCCCCTGTATAGGTATCACCCTTTTGGAGTCACCCCCTGTATAGGTATCACCCTTTTAAAGTCACCCCCTGTATAGGTATCACCCTTTTGGAGTCACCCCCTGTATAGGTATCACCCTTTTAAAGTCACCCCCTGTATAGGTATCACCCTTTTGGAGTCACCCCCTGTATAGGTATCACCCTTTTAAAGTCACCCCCTGTATAGGTATCACCCTTTTGGAGTCACCCCCTGTATAGGTATCACCCTTTTAAAGTCACCCCCTGTATAGGTATCACCCTTTTGGAGTCACCCCCTGTATAGGTATCACCCTTTTAAAGTCACCCCCTGTATAGGTATCACCCTTTTGGAGTCACCCCCTGTATAGGTATCACCCTTTTAAAGTCACCCCCTGTATAGGTATCACCCTTTTGGAGTCACCCCCTGTATAGGTATCACCCTTTTAAAGTCACCCCCTGTATAGGTATCACCCTTTTGGAGTCACCCCCTGTATAGGTATCACCCTTTTAAAGTCACCCCCTGTATAGGTATCACCCTTTTGGAGTCACCCCCTGTATAGGTATCACCCTTTTACACCGTCCTAACCATTCGGTAGTGTTGAGAACGAGGCTAGTTTGGGATGTGATCGCTCTAACACACACACGTGACAGTCTCAAAGAATCCTACACTATGTGCTTATTTTTTTTTTTAAATTAATTAATGAATAATCTGACTGAGAGAAGACAATGTCCAGTCCCCAAAAAAATAATAATATATAATATAATATATAACACATATATAAATTATACAATGCCTCAGAATATACCCCTAAAACAATAGCATATGTTTAGACGCAGAAATATTGTTAAAAACAATTAGTTTCATTAAACACAATTTTAAGATACAAAGTGAAGAATTGTGGACGCGCTGAAATAAATCCCGAAATCGTTTTCTGTTGTTTTTTTTTGTTTTTTAGCAAAGCCGAAATTTAAAAAAAAAAGAAAAAAAAAAAGAGATTATTTTTCAATTAAATAAATCCGGAGGGATTCTATCACCCTGAAAATGAACAGTGCGGTAGGGGTGGGACCTTTAAATTACATTGCTACACAAAAGCACAGACCGATGGCAGTTGCTTATTTTAGTTCTAACATACAATAATTGATATTTAATGCTACTGAAGTTTGACGTACAATTTAAGGGTACACTAGGTCAGTGTTGAAATCTAGTCTGATTAGTCGTTTATAGTGTTTATTACGTACCTGTTAAACTAGTGGTATGGAATGTTCTTTTAGTTTGATCTTTTGTTTGACCAGATAGTCAAAACTCATGAAACGATTATAAGACTAAACCAATTAAAATTATACTCTAAAATATAATTATTAATTTATAAAAAAAAATGTCTTGCTAATTACATTAGCTGAAATCCTGGGATCCACACTCTATAAAATTCAAATAAACTTTTCAAAACCTACTTTATTATATTTTTTCTTCAAATTTTAAAATACTTACAAAATAAAAAGTTTACACTCCCATGTTTAGAACACTGAAAATTGTTGTTGTTTTTTTTTAATCCTCCTAATTTTCTTAGTTTAATACTTGTTATACGAGATTAGCCTTTTAGGGTATCGTATTCATAACTACAATATGTTGTAAGTTAAATTAAGATTTCTGAACTTAATTATATTTTGTCATCATAGGTTCGAGTTTGGTGTAGTAGTATCTCCAACTACACAATACAATCTTATATCAGAAAGCATTCAACAAACAACAACTTCAGTTTGTTTAAATATTTTATATATATTTTTTGACAGTCAATCGAAGTTTTCAGAAAGATTTCTCTTAGAAGAGAAACAGCTTCAGGTTCATAGTTTGTTTATACTTACAATATACAACGTAATATTGGCTAAATAGGGCATTTGTAAAGAGTCACTCGCTAATTCATCTGGCACGAAAAAGTATGGTAGTTGAAATTAGTCTATAAAATTACAAGTTCATATAATGTTTGTAATATAAGGATATGCTCATACCTTTTATATAATAACTGCATTGGTCCTTAATATCAAGAAATTAAAATGGTCCATCGGTTTAAAATATAATCAGAATTGGTCCGTATAGTTTATTTAATAACCGCACTGGTACATCAGTTGAGATAATAATCGGACTGGTCCATCAGTTTATATAATAATCGGACTGGTCCATCAGTTTATATAATAATCGGACTGGTCCATCAGTTTATATAATAATCGGACTGGTCCATCAGTTTATATAATAATCGGACTGGTCTATCAGTTTATATAATAATCGGACTGGTCCATCAGTTTATATAATAATCGGACTGGTCCATCAGTTTATACAATAATCGGACTGGTCCATACAGTCTGTAAATACGCTACGTCAATCTTAAGCCGCTAGGAAGCAGCAGCTTACTGCCATCTATCGAGCTCGTAATGGCTGTTTGCTAGCCCGTGATTTGCTATCAGTCTGGACGTTGGATCTAGTTAGGTCTGCAATCTCCTCTTGTCAATGCCGTATATCAATAGCTCTGAAACGTAGCTGACAAAAAGAAGCTGCACCGGTAGCCAGTAGCCATTTTCAGTTCGGGAGTTTCAGAAGGAGAAAAAAACACATTCGAAATCAAATCTAACAGCAAAGACAGACAGTAAAAAGAGTTTCTAGAAGCGTCTTACTCATTCATGACATTTGTCAGTGTATTTTGTGTTTCTGAAGTTGAGTATTTTTGACCACTTTTGTTTCTTTCTGTTTCTCTCTGTGCGAGCGAGGCTTGAAGTTATTTCTCTATACATTTCCGTTTATTGTGGTATCTTTATATCTCTTCTCTTTATTTATCTCTATTTTTATCACTTTCTTTGTTGATTGTAATTTTTGTTTTTCATGTTTAGAATGTGGCTAAAGATTTAGATTTAGATCTGGTAGAAACAAAACAAACAAACGAAAACAACAATAAAAGCAAAACAACAACCAGAATCCACTCTTAATAGTTATAGAAGGCCTGAACATTGACTTGCAACGTCACAACCTATGGGCGATTTCGACCAATGTTGCCACGTTACAGTCTGTACGACGTGACGAGTATTTGGTCTAAACTGTCCATAAGTTGTGACGTTGTAGATCAATGTTCATGCTTTCTATAACGATTGGTCTTGGTTTACACCTAGAACTAGAGGCCTATAGATATATATATATATTTAGAATGGAAGAAACTGTTGTTTACTTTATAAATCGTAAGCTTTATACATCATAAACTACTGAAACAGATTTTAACCACACAATTTAAAGGGGACTCTAGTTGAAGCGACCAAATAGTTGACTGTTTTGCTTTGATCCTCAGCCTAAGTCTGTTCTAGTCTATCAATTATTTATGTCCACTTTGTGTCATCTTTTGTTTTTCTTTCGCCCCCACCCCTCATCCCCCACTTTTAGGCCCTATAGCACCCCAGGGAGAGAAATTCTGGAAAGCTGGGGAAACACTTTTTCCGGGTAGGAATTTTGTTTCGTTTAATTTTACTTTTTAATCTTTAAATTGTAATTTTTATATCCACTTCGGATTTATACAACTCAAAATGAATAAGTATCTAACTAGTTAAAGGCGTTACAACATCTACCATACATCCTCTTGAAGAATTTAATATTTAAGTCAAAAACGTAGACCTAATTCTTAAACTGTATATTAATTACTATATTGTAAGGACATATTTTAATATGCCACAACAGGAACGATTTTTATAACTAGAATAACAACCTTGTAGAATAGCTTTCAATGTCATATTTCGAATTAACGCACACGGTTGCTGTTCTATTTACAAGCTTATTTGAAGTTTCTAATCTGTGAGGTTTTTGTTTTTTTTCTGACGAGCTATCTTTATTGAGCACAATGTTATGTTCCAATAGCACAATGTTATGTTCCAATAGCACAATGTTATGTTCCAATAGCAAAATGTTATGTTACAATAACACAATGTTATAATCCAATAGCACAATGCTATGTTCTAAGAGCACAATATTATTTAATATGAGTACAAAGAAAGTTTTATGAAGATGTCTTTGCGTTGAAAAATCTGATTACAGTTGGGACATAACTAGGTTAAGCCTATTTCTTTTTTATTATCTATAGTTGGACATGTAGTGGAATCATGAATAGTTATTTTTAATGACCGAGTCTAAGAGCTCTTCTTTAACTGGTCTTTTTTTTTGTGTGTGTTCTAGGTCTGGACTTTCTCCGGGCTCATGCCAGCATGTCCTCTCTTCCTCTGACGGCGAACGGGCTGGACGGGACGTCAGCCCTAAGCTTGTCCCTCCAGAGTAGAGACCTGTCTCACCTGTCCCCATCCAAGGGCAGCCCGCCTCACAACCGTTCGTCTCCTCGCCCGGGCAGCGCCAGCACCACCCCGAACAGCCTCTCGGCGCCGTCGCTGAGCGCCGGGCTTAACGCCCTCAACCTCATCCAGACGCCCAAGTCCGGACTGAAGCCTTCTTCGTACAGCTCCCCTCCGCCCCTGGCGTGCAACCCCGAGCACAACGTCTGCAAGCTGATAGACTATCGTGGCGCCCAGGTGGCCGCCTTCATGGTGGAGAGCCGGGAGCTCATTTGCCTACCTCAAGCGTTTGAACTTTTCCTGAAGCATCTGGTTGGGGGCCTGCACACAGTATACACGAAGCTCAAGAGGCTGGAGATCACACCCATCGTATGCAACGTGGAGCAGGTTAGAATCCTGCGCGGTCTAGGAGCCATACAACCCGGGGTTAACAGATGCAAGCTGATCTCCTGCTCAGAGTTCGATACGTTGTATGATGATTGTACCAATTCCAAGTAAGTAACTGTTTTTTTCTATAACAAAGCGCTAATAAACCTTCTGTCTTGATTGTTGTAGAGATGTAGAATCGATCTTTATGGTTACTTGGTTACTTTGTGACCACATATCTTAATAGAGAGCACAGGGAGGGGTTTAGCAGAAAACGTGAAGCGAAAGAGTTCTTGCTCCCTGGCCGACTAACTAATTGAGGGGGGGGGGGGGGGGGTTTACGGTAGTCATTATAGGATAGTTGTTTATTTCATTAAGTCGTATGCCTACACGCATTAAAGGTCATGACGCCTTTTCTTTTGAAAGGGTGATGGGGATGTACTGATACATTCGGGGCTGGAGTTTTGTTTGGGTTAACTGAATCGTTTTTTTAATCCTGGATTACTTGTACCTTTGTATGCCCCTGAGGACAGGAGACACATTTTACACAACAATATGCGACATTTCGTTTTTAATAAGTTTTTACCTATTTATAGCTGAAGCAATCATCAGTTCCAATAAATTTAAGGATAGTGGCAAGTACCATAGAGACATAGGTAATCACTATGCTTAAACCTTAATTTTACATTACTCTGCACTTATGGAGGAGTGGTGGTCCAACGATTGAGCACTAATCTGTCGACCAGAAGGTGTCGTGTTAGAATCCCGAAGGAGGAATCCTTTTACAGGATTTTATGCTTTCCTTGTTACTGTAACATTTTATGGACAAAGTTAGGATTTGTTCAGCCAGTCACGTGACTACTATTATAGAAACAATTAACATGTCCAGATGACCAATCGTCTATTGCTGGACCTGTAGGTCTTGCATAGACACATATTACATTTTAATACTAACTTTAAAAAAAACCCAAATGTTTTAGTAAAAATCTTTTTTTCCCCCAAAAATAAGACATCATTTATCTATTCACGTGATTATCTATCTAGATCTAGATGCTTTTGTCAAAGCAGCCCATTCCCTGTTAACCCTTCACGTGAATAAATGAGCTGTCATAAACTAGCCCCGCACTTAATTAAAGGTTTAAGTCGTAGAATTGATTCCCCGTAGCCAGAGAGAATGGGCTAAATGGCTTGAGACTAGGCTCGTTATCGTCTTGTCCTTTTCTGTGCCCTCACGGGATAAGTTTTCCAGCAGACGTTTCGCCAAACTAACCTTTCTAAGAATGCTGTAACTGCTGAATACATAATTGAATGATTCTTTTGTACTCTGTCTCTACGCCTTGCTCCCCCCCCCCCCCCCCCCCCACGACTCTCTCTCTGTTTCTGGCTCTATTGTTTTATTTCGCGTCTAGCGTAATGGAAGGTCAACATCGGCCCGGAATACAAAAAATGACACTATCCCCCCGCCCCCCCCCCCACCCCCTGGCCCCTGCATCTTCGTGGCGTATGTCGCCGTGTCACTGACACTGACATGTGACTGCACTGTGTCAACAAGAACAAAAGTGGGGCGCGAGGGGCGGCTGCTCCAAAGAGTATGGCGCTCAATAATCCAACGCAATGTATCAGTCCTATAGATCTAGATGCAATCGTGTTGTTGTTGTTTTAACTTATGTTGACTTACTCAATAATTCAAGGGAGAGAAATAATCTTGACGAATGTCTAGTGTATTGGAGAACATGACTTATTTACCGCCCCCCTTGTCTAGTTACCATCACAGTAGTAATGCACTGATCAATGTATGAAACTTTTTTTTTGTTGTTGTTAAATTGCACTTAGCTTCCTGTATGTGGTTAAACCAATCCAGTGTTGGGGCGGAAGGGTGCCTCTGCTCAGACCTAGACCATTCGTTACAGTACGCCTGAACACTGACCTGCGATATCACAACATGTGGGCAGTGGAGACCAATAGCTCGTTGCCACGTCGTGCAGACCTGTGACTGGCTACGATCTATTGGTCTCCACTGCCCACAAATTGCAAAGTTGCAGGTCAGTGTTGAGGCATACTATGACGATTGGTCTCGCTCCGACTGGATTTCTATGGCAATGACGGGGACGATGTTACATACAGTGATTAAAGATAGATAGATAGATAGATAGATAGATAGATAGAAAGATAGATAGATAGATAGATAGATAGATAGATAGATAGATAGATAGATAGATAGACAGACAGACAGACAGACAGATAGATAGATAGATAGATAGATAGACAGACAGACAGACAGACAGACAGACAGACAGACAGACAGACAGACAGATAGATAGATAGATAGATAGATAGATACATAGATAGATTTTGGAAATCCGATTGTTTCTTATGTATAGCGCTTTGGTCCAAGGTTTCTGTGGTGCCGTTAGCTCAGCAAACATATCACTGCTCTAATCGGGATTCTAACCCGCACCCCTTGATAGGTAGCCAAACGATTTTTGCAACTCAGCCACACATTCCACTGCGTTGGCCCGTGATGCTTGCTCTGGAAACTTATCTGCTGTCCCCTCTCCCAACCTGACCGTTGGGCATCACATTATTGGATGCCTCTTTCTCAGTTCTGTCCACGGCACCACCTACCACCATGATCATTTGACTCCCCATAACCTGGACAAGTCATATGACAAGCGACGCCCCAGTATCTACATCTTCAAATCTCTTTATAAATATTTATTTGTCAGGAGAACGCCCGGACCCGCTAGTCAAGCGATGGAAACCTTGCCATTGATTAGTCTAGGTTTTGGTTGTTTCTTTAGAGACTGATTAAACAACGATAACTGAAGACCAAATAGGGAACTAGTGTTGGTGTAGACAGCTGTGCTATCTGCAATCGTTGCGGAAGGCGAAGTTAATAAAGTCAATAACATCGTTTGAAAAACGAAACAAAGACGAATTATCCTCTGTCTTTGATGGACAAACTCTCTAGACTTTATGTGTGTGTGTGATGTCGTCAAGTGAATTCTGTTGTACAGGGACATGAATTATTCAAGTCTTTGTTTTCTAAGGCGGCTGTTTTCACCACTTAGAGCCTTAGACTAATGGCAATCAATGAGTTGAAATATACTTTGGAGAGGCAGTGAATCTTTTTAGGTTTTGTTTTCTTATAGTGGAGCTGTATGTTAAACATTAGTTGTTGTTTTTTTTTTTGCGAGTGACATGCTTAGAAAATTATGGGATGTTATGCAGCTATTACACGTGATGGCACATCAAATTAAAATGACTTTTAACCCTGAAGAGCTTATTTAATTCCTAATCATGACACTTTTGTTGGACTGGATTTAGACCTTAGACCCTAATATAAATCCAGATAATATTTATCAGTTAAAGATCATTTCTTTTCTACATAGAGATGGACCTTATATACATAATGAGTATAGATAGGGAAATCATGCATCTTAATATTTTTTTAACATTCCCGAATTGTGAATTAAATAAACTGTAATCATTGGAATCAAGAAGAAAGCTTGATGTTTTAATTATATTTGCCTTTAAAATGTATTTCTACATTTTTTTTAATTTTAATATTTGGTTATGTTGCAATGTATCGGCTTAATCACCTAAATGTGTAGAGGCAGAGAAATACATATTGATTGTTTGTAGAATGAGAGAGACACAGCCTGTGTGTGTGTGTGTGTGTGTGAGAGAGAGAGAGAGAGAGAGAGAGAACTAAGAAATTAAAAGAAGAAAAAGAAATGGCCGGTGTTCCCTGGCTTAAATGAAACTTGACCAGAAATCAGAAATGAGTGACCAGGCCATAGCGTGGGTTTCCAGACAAAGCCGGGGTCCAAACTAGTCAGTGTATATCTTCAATGGCGGTAGGTCAAAGTCATTAAATAGCCATAAATCGTGCTTTGAAAAGGTGTGGGGCCGGGGTTTCGGGCGTCGCTCGGTGGAAGTAAGGAACCAAGAATTTAAAAGTGCACAATTAAGCGTGAATTGTGCCCGTCGTGGGATCAATACCTCACTACAAATCTACAATAGAAAATTTTGAATTTCGCCAGAAAATGTAAGGAAATGATCATTAAAAAGAGCTTCGCGCCCGGCAATGCAGAAGTCTTCTCAAAGAAAGGAGCAGTTGACCGTGTGAGTACTCTGCAATCGCGTGCATCGAATATAAAATACGTAGGCATATGTTAATGAGTTGAATATCGGACAATATTTTTTTGTTGTTTTATCCACAAAAGCGTAGACCTTGTAGTTAGAATATGGTGTAGTTAAAGATAAGGGAATTAATGTCTAACTTTTTAAAAAGCTTATATCAACTCACTCTGTCTGCCTGGTAAAAAGTTTGTACACGTTATTTTTCCCACACGTTATTTCTCACACATATTATTTCTCCCACACGTTATTTCTCCCACATATTATTTCTACCACACGTTATTTCTCCGACATATTATTTCTCCCACACATTATTTCTCCCACACATTATTTCTTCCACACAAAATCTCGGATCAACTGAAATTTTGCACACTTATTTCTGTTACCTGACAAAAGAAGAATCATAAAAAAATTAAACAATTAGTTAATTAACTTTTTTAAATTACATTTTGGTACCCAACAAGGGAAAGAAATTGTACTTGACTGATGTGATGATATAAGCTGAATTAGTCCCTTTTGTACTTTTCTTTAAAGTTTGAAACTAACAATAGATAGCTATAAAACCTTCTATATTCATAAGCACTTTTTTGGTGCAGTAGTTAGCGTATTCATTTGAATCCAGGTCGTTTAATTTTAAAATTTTGTTTTTACAAATGTATTTAAAAAGCGATCACAGTAGCATTCACCTTCTTTCTCTCCCTCTCCCCTTATCCCATTCCCAACTGGTCCAGACAAGTGATAGGATCATAGCGTATTTATTGAAAGTAAAGCTTAAATGTTCGGACTATGTTCGATGCTCCATTGCTAGATCTACAGGGCTAGTAAAGTTAAAATGTTCGGACTATGTTCGATGCTCCATTGCTAGATCTACAGGGCTAGTAAAGTTACAATGTTGGGACTATGTTCGATGCTCCATTGCTAGATCTACAGGGCTAGTAAAGTTACAATGTTCGGACTATGTTCGATGCTCCATTGCTAGATCTACAGGGCTAGTAAAGTTGAAATGTTCGGACTATGTTCGACGCTCCACTGCTAAATCTACAGGGCTAGTAAAGTTGAAATGTTCGGACTATGTTCGATGCTCCATTGCTAGATCTACAGGGCTAGTAAAGTTGAAATGTTCGGACTATGTTCGACGCTCCACTGCTAAATCTACAGGGCTAGTAAAGTTGAAATGTTCGGACTATGTTCGATGCTCCATTGCTAGATCTACAGGGCTAGTAAAGTTGAAATGTTCGGACTATGTTCGATGCTCCATTGCTAGATCTACAGGGCTAGTAAAGTTGAAATGTTCGGACTATGTTCGACGCTCCACTGCTAAATCTACAGGGCTAGTAAAGTTGAAATGTTCGGACTATGTTCGATGCTCCATTGCTAGATCTACAGGGCTAGTAAAGTTGAAATGTTCGGACTATGTTCGACGCTCCACTGCTAGATCTACAGGGCTAGTAAAGTTGAAATGTTCGGACTATGTTCGATGCTCCATTGCTAGATCTACAGGGCTAGTAAAGTTGAAATGTTCGGACTATGTTCGATGCTCCATTGCTAGATCTACAGGGCTAGTAAAGTTGAAATGTTCGGACTATGTTCGATGCTCCATTGCTAGATCTACAGGGCTAGTAAAGTTAAAATGTTCGGACTATGTTCGACGCTCCACTGCTAAATCTACAGGGCTAGTAAAGTTGAAATGTTCGGACTATGTTCGATGCTCCATTGCTAGATCTACAGGGCTAGTAAAGTTGAAATGTTCGGACTATGTTCGACGCTCCACTGCTAGATCTACAGGGCTAGTAAAGTTGAAATGTTCGGACTATGTTCGATGCTCCATTGCTAAATCTACAGGGCTAGTAAAATTGAAATGTTCGGACTATGTTCGACGCTCCACTGCTAGATCTACAGGGCTAGTAAAGTTGAAATGTTCGGACTATGTTCGATGCTCCATTGCTAAATCTACAGGGCTAGTAAAGTTGAAATGTTCGGACTATGTTCGATGCTCCATTGCTAGATCTACAGGGCTAGTAAAGTTGAAATGTTCGGACTATGTTCGATGCTCCATTGCTAGATCTACAGGGCTAGTAAAGTTAAAATGTTCGGACTATGTTCGACGCTCCACTGCTAAATCTACAGGGCTAGTAAAGTTGAAATGTTCGGACTATGTTCGATGCTCCATTGCTAGATCTACAGGGCTAGTAAAGTTGAAATGTTCGGACTATGTTCGACGCTCCACTGCTAGATCTACAGGGCTAGTAAAGTTGAAATGTTCGGACTATGTTCGATGCTCCATTGCTAAATCTACAGGGCTAGTAAAATTGAAATGTTCGGACTATGTTCGACGCTCCACTGCTAGATCTACAGGGCTAGTAAAGTTGAAATGTTCGGACTATGTTCGATGCTCCATTGCTAAATCTACAGGGCTAGTAAAGTTGAAATGTTCGGACTATGTTCGATGCTCCATTGCTAGATCTACAGGGCTAGTAAAGTTGAAATGTTCGGACTATGTTCGACGCTCCACTGCTAGATCTACAGGGCTAGTAAAGTTGAAATGTTCGGACTATGTTCGATGCTCATGTGCCAGATCTACAGGGCTAGTAAAGTTGAAATGTTCGGACTATGTTCGATGCTCATGTGCCAGATCTACAGGGCTAGTAAAGTTGAAATGTTCGGACTATGTTCGACGCTCATGTGCTAGATCTAGAGGAAAAATCAAGCTTTAAAAATATTGTTCAAAAGGTGTGGTGCCATCTTCATCCGGTGTTATAACATGAACACCCTTTGCATTGGTGAATAGCCTTCCATGAGACTATTTCAATGTTTATTACTTCTGGACAGCCATAAAAGACAGTTCACTTGGCTCCAATCAGATTACGCCACGACCTTGTTCATATATGCCTGAGGTCCCAAAAGTTTTTCGACCTTGGGGCCATATAAATTTCAAACACTCGTGTTGCGAGCCTCATCTCCGCATGAACTCATCGAGTCTAATGGAACTGAGATACAACAGCTTTATTGTGCGTTGTGTGCAGGTGTTTCTTGGAGCCGGACATTATCCACGTCACGTGAGGGGCCGAAATGTCCACCGAGATCTAGATTTAGATATGTTGTAAATTTTCATTCACTTAAGTAAAAGACTTCTATCTTAGAAAGCTTAGATGAACTTATTTCTTTGACTTTCTGTTTTCTTTGACTGTCTGTTTGGTAAAAATTTTGAACACGTTATTTCTCAAACTTTCCATTCCCTGATCAAGTTGAAACTTTGCACAATTATTCATTGTTCCTTACAAAATATAAATGAATTAAAATAAAATCAACCAATTATTTAATTAAAAAGTTATAATTAGTTGATTTTGTTTGTTGTAGAAAAGGGAAATGAATTTTAGAGTATTGAGATATATGGTTATAAATAAGAAGTTTTTTTTCTCTTAGATAAGTCTTTTAAAAAAAATTTTAAAATAAATATTTGACTTGTTTCTTCTCAGATCTTTTATTAAAATAATGAAACTTGTGCTCGAGAAACCGTTCAGTCGCTCAAAAAATTTAAAGTAGAAAAAAAAATATTTTCTGAATCCAGATATATTTAAACCAAATACCCCAATGAATAGATATAGATATTAGAGTACAGAAAGACACCCTAGTTCTTGGTGTTGCCATGCGTTCAACTGAGTCAACACAACATTCTTAGACTTACCCAACGTTCCATTCAGTCAGGGGAGATCAAGCTTTTCTCAGTTTTTGTGATGACCAAACACTAGTATTGAAATAACACTTCTCAGTGGCGTAACCAAAGAAGCACTCACCACTCTTTTCCTTAAGGTAAACAGCCTCCCACCCTCCCCTTTTTCCCATTCCCAAGATAAAAAAAAAAGGTTACCTAGACTCGGAATGGTCAAGAGGTCTCTAAGAGCAGTTGTGTCTCGGCATGTCACATACCCTTACTCCCCTGTCGCCCCGCACCCCTCTTACCACCCGCCCCTCACTCTCAAACCGACTTACGCGCCAATATTTTACCCTGAATTTTCACAATCTTTGTTGAGCCATTACTCTGTCTTCGATAAGTGCGCTGCGCAAACATCCTGGCCTTGGGTTGAGCCATAACCTACCAGTTGAGCAGACCCCGACCGGGCCTCCTATCTTCACAGAGAGTCGGGGGTGGAGAAGAATTGTTAGGTACGGTCCAGTACTAGCCAAGAGTGCCCGTCTTTATCTGGTGTATGCACAGGTCAGACTTTGGCTACCTTAGCGCGCAGACGTAATAAAAGTGGCTTCCCGCCCGAGCTTGTCCTAGTACTAAATAGCAACTTAAATGACAAAATAAAAAGTGATATAAGCGGAAACAAAAATGTTAAAAAGAAATAAATTTAAAAAGAAATAATGGAGTTTAATTTCAACAATACAAAATAAGAAAAAAATCTAAAAAGGTACAAATCTTTTAATGAAAATAATGCAAAAATTTAAATAAAATATACTGACTAAATATATTTTTAAAATTCTTTCAATATACGAGAGATCGAGAGAAAAATCTGAATGGTGGAGGGACACAAACAAAAAGATAATCTCGCCTCATAAGACCTCAAACTTAGCTACAAATGGTCTGTTAAATAGTTCCGCAATACATTCTCGAGTTCTATTATGGAAAGAACGAATACATGGAAGAATATAGTGAAGATGTTGCCACCCTAGCCGCCGCCTCTGTTATAACAGTTTTCAGTTAGAAACCACAAGACGCCGATAATTAACACCCATCATATTAAATAACACGACTTGTGGCTCCATCTAGCTTTCGTTTCTTTTAAAATGTCCATTATATCCATATTTCATAAAGTCTTGTATTCCTATAACATTCCCCCCTGGCAACAGTGTAACATACATGTCTGCAGCAATAGTGAGAATTTCTAGATTTTAGATCTTTGATTGCCCGGGTCACCAGACAAAGCAACAGACGACTAGAGTGGGACGTATTAAATATTTCAGCAGACGATCATGTTTCTCTGGTTGCTGAAATACAATGCAATAAAAAGTATTCCTGTTTAACATCTGTCCAACGTCTTTCCGGTTTCAATTTTTAGATCTCGAAGAGTGGCAGCCCCTGTGTAATTCATGCCCCCAATTCAGGCAAACAAAACAATCAACAAAACATATAGTCCAAACAAATATCGCTATTAAGAATCGCTCACTATCAATATTCCAACAACGGAGGACAGAAAAGAAAGATGGTGCAATGTATGTGTAACAACTATCAAATTTATCACACATTGTCAAAAAGGATGCAATATTTAACCTATTAGCCGCGGGAGTTTACAAAACGCTACATTATGATGAACAGAAAAAGGAGGGGGGGGGCGTTAGGGGAGGTCAAAAGATCTTAGATTGAGAGTTGGTAATCGATATTCTGGATCGTATTCGTCCTGTCACCAGATCATGGAAAACAATCTTTCATTGATTCTCTTGCCAACAAATACACAACACAAAAGAAAACGACATGAGATTTCAACACGAGAAACAAGGGAGGAGAGGGGGGGGGAGGTGTTTCTAATAAGGCTCTCACCGATGAGCTGGTGTGTAGTGTTCAATGTTTCAAGCAATGATATGTGTACCTAGGTGAAATTTTGTTTTCTTTTCCAGTCCTTACGAAAACTATACCACAACATTCCCGACACACACACACACACGTACACACACACTTCGTGCACACATACACGCTCACATACACATACACACTCTCACACACAGACATGCTCACACAAGCTTTCGTACACTTAAAGCAATGACATACATACAGACTCACACACTCACAAGTGCATGTTAAGAAAGACAATAGACTATATAGTTGATTCACTCACAGGCATGGGGTAACGTGACCTCAATGGCACGTGCAATTTCACACTCCTAGCCTATCAATGGGGAAACATTAAATGAAGCAATAGAGGGAATCTAAAATGCAACATCCCGCCCTCCCCCCAGTTTCACTCAATTTAAAATGTCTAGTTATCAACCTAAGTCTAATGTATATTATTTATAACTGTATTCAATTACAGGATATATTAAATTTCTCAAGCATAACCAGAAACTCGTAAAAGCTGCAGACTGGCATAAACATAAAAGCATAGGGTTAAGACTACAATTCTCTACGCAGACAAAGAGATAACGTATGGTAAACATGTACATGCAAACGTTGGGGCACTGCAAACGAAAAAAAAAATATTAAACGCGTGTATAAAGAAATGGACATAAATACAAAGTGGAAAAGAAAACGCTATACTGAATTATTTGTTATCTGACCGAGACCAATGAATTTTTTTTTTAGTGTTTCAAGAAATATGATCTCATACATAGCATTTATTTTGTTCCCTATTCTATTCACTTAAAGCTATTGTCTTCTCTTTTGCAGAGTCTCATGTAAGCCTTAACTGATTCTCCTTTCGTTTTAAGCAGTGCTGAAAACATTCTGGTAGAGCTCGAATAAAGGAATTACGCAGTGAATACTTAGGATTTCCAGTTTTGTGGAGGATGTCCAATTTGGCACATGCTTCAAGTTTTATCTCAGTGACTGCGTCTTGCACTAGCTTAGGAAACGTTAACATTTTCATTGGCTTCCATGGTGGCGCTAGAGATCAAACTCTTCCATGGTGGCGCTAGAGATCAAACTCTTCCATGGTGGCGCTAGAGATCAAACTCTTCCATGGTGGCGCTAGAGATCAAACTCTTCCATGGTGGCGCTAGAGATCAAACTCTTCCAAGACCCTAGAAAAAAAAAATGATTTCAATCTTACAGCGAATTTTTTTTATTGTTCAAGAATCACTTGTTTCCCTTGACATAAGCTTCCCCAACTTTTGTCTCCAGTCTGGTCGGAAAGCGTCTCCATATTTCTCCTTCGTTGATGCACTGATCCCAGCCATTTCTTTAGCCACTTTGATGCAATCCTATTGAGCTAATCATTTTTTTAAATGCTTCTACGCGTGCCAGAAGGTTGAGTGTTTCTCCACCTCATGTAAACCTCTTTATTTCTATGCTCCATTCCAAAGAAAGAAAGATTTGTTGTTAAATTTGAGATAAGGCTGAGAAACTTGTCTAGTAAAATCCATGAGGTGTCTATCTCAAGACAATTCTCCATATAACTTGTTAGTTCCCATGTCCCAGATCTCAACCCTTTAGCCAAAAGGAGAGTTCAGTAAATAAATGGCTGCCTGGTCGTGCTGTATACGCGCTGGACTCTCGTTCCGTCGTCTCGATGGTTCTGGGTTCATACCCTGGCCGCTGCCATCCCCCGTCGTCCTATGGAAGGTTTGGACTAAGAAGTACATTTTGACTTCCACTCTGAAGGAACATTCTACGAACAAACGAACAATAAATCGAGTTTCAGTTCATGTGACTTGAAACTATATATCATTAGACGAAAACAAGACACAGACCTTACCAAGGCCAAGCACTGAAGCTTTTTGTTTTGGTGCCAATTCAAACCTCTCCTGTACCCAAACATTGCTCCTCTTCAAACAATTGATGTTGTTCTAACCATTTTAACAACAAAGCTTTCTTCTTTAAAGATTTGAACCTGTTTTTCAAGTAGTGATTGTCTGATACTATCGTCTGTGGAGTCTCCGGAATGTTGACATAACAAGAAAATATCAGAGCATTGAACGTAGTTGTCAGAATCAAGCTCAATCAAACGATGAAAATAAACTATTTATACTGTCGACTATGAAATTTGAAACCCAGGCGAAGACTCGACGTTCAAAGTACACAGGGCTATATTTGGTTTATTGAACAAAGAAAGGAAAGATTTGAACATTTCTAAGAGAGCTACAGGGTTTAGTAAATAGTACTAGGACCTTTGGCAAGTGGAATGTCGAAGTGGGAGTGCTAAAAACAGATTTGATAGAGCTATGATCACTGTTGTATTTCATCTTACCCACCGGCTACGACCAACAGTTCAGATTTTCATTCAAAAAATCTATATTGATCTATGACTTGCCTCAGACCGATACCGCGTTGCAGTCCGTGGCGTTTGTAATCTCAGATAAATTCTTCTATCTTTAGGAAAGTACATTCGTATGAACTTAAATATTTCCGCTCAGTTTATAGTTCAAATTGTAAGTTTCAGAATGTCTTCAGGCATGAAACTCAAATGTTCTAGATCAGCCTACAGGACTGCAGGGATATTAGCAGGCAGTAGTAGACCTCAGGATCTTCGTGACAGCAGTCCAAAGCACATGCCACACAGCCAGGTCTTGCTTAGTGAAGGGTGAAAATAGCGACAGGCAGGTTCGAACATCAAAACGACAGTCCGTTTGCCTTACCACACCGCCAGGCTGCCATCCAATGTTTAATAAAGACAGCTCAATATAAAAAAAGTGATCAATACAAATCAATACATACAATGTTTAATACATACACTATCCACTTACTTACTCATTATATCTACGAGAAAAAGAAGTTATAAAAAGTTTTCCGTAAGCCATCTCTCTAGTTCAGCTCTACATGCATGTTTCAGTGTTGATCGCAACATATTGAAAATGAGTTGTTTTTTTTTCGTCCAATAAACTTTCACTACACTATCTATGAATTTTACAAATCAACAAAAAAAAAAAAAATAAAAAAAAAAAATCAACTAATTTTTGGATTTTCCCTTTGTTGACGTCGGTCATAACAATTTATAATATACACATTTGTATTTCACTATTTTCCCATCATCAGTAAATCATGGACGTGACTACTAGCAGCGGGCGATACCAACTAGTATTGATGATTACTTTCATTTAGCATTTGGGTCAAATCGTAATTTTGTGCTAATGTTAAGGAATCCTTTTAAACTGCATTATTGAACAGTCAAAGAGACAGAGTGAGTTGATATACGCTTTGTAAAAACAGAATTAAGCCAATTGGGGAATGAAAGGGAAGAGAGAGTGAGAGGCATAATGACAGACAGAGTGTGTGTGTGTGTGTGGGGGTGTTTGTATGGTATGATGATCCCGGGTTCAAACCCTGCCCGCCGCCTTCCCACGTCGTCCTGTAGGAGGTTAAGGCCAGGATGCAATAACTTCAATTCTGAAAGAACATTCGAAACAGATGAATCAAATACAGAAGTATGAATGAGAGACCAATAAACAAAGAATGTCTAGATGTTGTAAGAAAGACAATTATGTCACCTATCTTTACAACTCGCGCCACATCAAGATTTCTAGGTTTTCTTTGACGACATTTGTCGGCGTTGATGTTCTTCATGTCACAAAGAGAAGAAAACAAAATGGCCGTTGTATTTTATCTGTCGTCTGCTGGCTACTAGCTAGTTTATCTCGCAAGTAAAACAGCCACTGGAACTACAGCCACTGGAACTACAGCCACTGGAACTAACAAGACGTTACGTGATGAACTATGAAACAAGATCAGAAATTAACATCTGGAAGTGTAGAGGCATTCAGGGGAGGAACTAAAGTTTAATGTGGGGGGTGGGGGTGGGGGTGGGGGGCTCGCATTCATGTCACATTAAGTTATCAAGCAAGAAATTACTGACGCGCTTGTGGGTGGACCGGGGGGGGGGGAGACCTTATACAAATAACATCAAGTGTCAGAGATTTACATACGGTTAGAAAATAAACAATTGTCCTACCATTGACAGAATACAAAATAAACAATTGTCCTACCATTGACAGAATACAAAATAAACAATTGTCCTACCATTGACAGAATACAAAATAAACAATTGTCCTACCATTGACAGAATACAAAATAAACAATTGTCCTACCATTGACAGAATACAAAATAAACAATTGTCCTACCATTGACAGAATACAAAATAAACAATTGTCCTACCATTGACAGAATACAAAATAAACAATTGTCCTACCATTGACAGAATACAAAATAAACAATTGTCCTACTATTGACAGAATACAAAATAAACAATTGTCCAACCATTGACAGAATACAAAATAAACAATTGTCCTACCATTGACAGAATACAAAATAAACAATTGTCCTACCATTGACAGAATACAAAATAAACAATTGTCCTACCATTGACAGAAAACAAAATAAACAATTGTCCTACCATTGACAGAATACAAAATAAACAATTGTCCTACCATTGACAGAATACAAAATAGACAATTGTCCTACCATTGACAGAATACAAAATAAACAATTTTCCTACCATTGACATAAAAAAATGTATTTTGTTCTCCTGTTGAACATCTGTCTTCCCCAATTTCTTGCTTTCTTGCCGTCCATCAAACCCTCACCTTTATGAGGCCACATGTTTTTAAAGTTCTACGGCCCTGGCCCCCCCCCCCCCCCCCCATAAAATAAGCACAGCGATATTTGAATGAAGAGAAATTTAAGTTTTCAGTTACAAGACGATACGTCAGCGGTTCAAAGGCGGTTTGGGTCACGTGTCCACAAGTAGTGACAACGTAATTGTAGGAGTTCCCTTGACTCGAGGAGGAGGAGGGGGGGGGGGAGTGTTCCGATTACTGTGTTCTAACACAATTAGATTCATATTACCTTCATATATATTCAACGTTGGCACTTGCGTTTGTTTGTTTATATGTTTAATCGTCTGTCTGGTGAATTCTGTGTATTTGTGTGATTATCAGTCTCATTATACAATTACTTCAAGGCTTCTTCGGCCGAGTCTTAGTCAATGGGAAAACAAGCCAACAGATTCATCACTGGACACTTTATTTATTAGACAGCTTAAAAAAAAAAAACATGATCATTATTTTATGTGTTTTTATTTGTTTGGGTCCTTAAATGGTGCACTTTGTTGTTGAGAAAAAACATTATTCTTTCCTGCCCACCCCAAGCAATAATTGTAATAATAATAATAATAATAATAAAACCTAGGCTTGGAGATTAAGCGTCTATGGAAATTGTCCAAAATAACAATATACCCCATTGTTATATCAACCGAGGGGATAATAACAACTGACCTCACAGACACCTTCAAGGCCCTCAATATACCCAAGAACATCTTTGTTGCCTGTCAGAGGGCGGTACTGCTGCAGACCTGCCACATCACCAGAAAATTCCTCAGTGGAAACTGTTAAAGGGACTACGATGAATTTTGTTTCTCTTTAGCGAAACTCGACCCTGGCAGCGCCAGAGAATGACTACTCGTTCATTTCTAACATAATAATAATAATAATAATAATAATAATAATAATAATAGACATTAAAACCGATGTGTGTGGCAAGCTAACAATACGCGTTCTTTACTTGAGTGTTGATGTCAACTTCTACATTAACAAAACAGCGTTTGAATTGAACATCGTATCTTATACAATACAGGCGTTACTACAAATTGAAGATGTTTACGTCCTACGCGTCATGCATCTAGTCATCACCTTGGAAACATACACCGTAACTGGAGGGAAGGATTCCTGTACATTGTTTGTTTACATATACACGTATCACCTCAAAAATATCGTTGTGATCAATAGTTCAGATCCTCAGTGAATTCACTCTGTAGCTTGGCCAGACAATTGAAGAGGTATGGTCCACGTGATGTAGTCTGGGAACAACTGCCTTATTCGGTTAGATTAGTAACTAGTAATCAATCGCTGTAGTTAGACAATTAAAGTGCATATGTATATGATAGCAATAACAACAGCAGTAGCAGCAGGGACAACACCAACACTAACAACAAGAACACCAACAACAAACTGATTGTAACAACAACTTTGTACACAAGCAAGGACACCTGAGAAGACATCATTCTCAATAACTTATTTCTTCTTTTTTGTTTTTTACTGTCGAAAGAAAACGGATAACGCGCCCGGACAAACTGCTCTCCCCTGTCCTCTGTTTAGTATGTTTCGTACCACCGTTTCACGAAACAGTTTATTTGAACAATACCTCTATCCAAGTCATTCCTTCGTGGAGAGTGGGCGGACGCTGATCTCAAAATTGGCTCTAACGATTTTCCTAGAAATTTACCAGTTGATATAAATCACTGATAATTTTTCAAAGTAAAAATAAATAAATTTAAATTTGGCTAGAGACTAAATCTAGGTCTAGTTCCTACATCGATTTGCATGACGCGTAGGACGTAATCAACTTCTTTTTTGAAGTAACGTCTGTATTATATAAGACTATCGCGTTCTTGAAAGGACTATCGCGTTAGGGAATTTCCGAAACTTTATTGATTTGAGAGTTTTATACATTAATGTTCAGGAAAGTTTTTGCGCATTGTCTTCTAAGTCTTGATCTAATTACTAATCACTGGAATATTAAAAGGTGTAGGCTACTAGATCTATAAATTCGCTTAACCCGGATTCTTTCGCGGGGAGAAGGGTACGGGGGTGGGGTAAACAAAATGTTTTAAAATCTAACAATCATTAATTTTTTAAGAGACAAACTGTCGCTCCATGCGTTGCATAAAGGAGGAATTGTCTCTTTATAAAAGAGTTAGTGAAATATCTGAAACTAATAAATAGAATATGATACGCACACACAAACACACATACACTTATTCTTGTAGTATCTAGAAAACAAACGATATCCCCCAGGTTGTGTAAAATATTCATTGTAGAGACTTAAATTCACCCCCCCCTCCTTTTTTCCCCGGCGCAAAACTTATTGTCAGAACGGTAAAAATGTTTTGATCGATTTGTGAACAAGCCAATGAGAGGAGGCAGAGTTTGTGTATCAAGTAACGCCTCTCTCAACAAGAGACAATCTCAAACTAGACCTAAATTTCCAGACGTTTCGTTTTGGGCTCAACTTAACCCCCACAGCATTCACACTTCTATCTCAGCATATTAAAAGTGTGGTCACATTGATCTTCTCAAAGGATTAGTCTATAGAGCCACAAAAGGTCTTATTGACAATAAAATAATCTAAGAACCTACACTATGTAACAGACAGTAACTAACTGAACCAGAATCTAAAATTGATCTACAGTGGCGCAAAAAAACAGTCATAAAGACACATCCACGTGACTGGATTTAGTCTTGAAAAGGCCCTAAGCTATTTTGAGATATATTGAAATATTATATTTCATTGTTAAATAAGATTTTGGATACCGGTATATAGAGAGTTAAACTGATGAACAATTAAGATGCGGTGGCCGAACTTGGGGTTCTGGGTTCGAATCTCGGTGAAGACTAGGATTTTGAATTGCGGGATTTTTAGGGCGCCCTTGGGTCCACCCAACTCTAATGGGTAAATGATTTTAGTTGGTGAAGTAAAGACGGTTGGTCGTTGTGCTGGCCACATGACACCCTGCTAGAAAAAAAAAAGAAGTTGGCAGAGAGAAGAAAGATTTAAGATGCATATACATAGTGAAATAATTTTTAAAATTTTCGAAAACCTGGCATTTGATATAAACAAAATTATCATATGTATATATATATATAGTATAGTATAAACGACACAATTGACCATAAGGACAGTATTTTGAGGGTCCCCGATTTCTTGGGGGCCTTAAGCTATAGCTTATGTTGCCTATGGAGAAATCCAGCACTGCACATGCGCAGTCACACGTTGGGCATTTAAAACCTCCAAAGGGTGCAACATGGTTTGAAAGTTCTTTGCTCCTCCAGTGTTCGTTTATGTTCATAATATGTTTGGACGTTGGGGTAGTTGACTTTGCAACTGCGTGATTCGTAGAACTTATGGTTCATTCGTTGTCCTAATCATAGGTAGTAAGTGTACCATGTGGTCAGTATGACCTTCCGCCGTTAATTTTCCACGGCAGATCTTGTCTCCTTATCCACATGGCATATAAAAGCTAGGGGAAAAGATTATCTCACGTGATGTAAAATCCAACTTGCCTATTTAATCTAAGTTTTTACACTGTACAAAACCAAAACGCTAACAAGACGTTTCTCATTTAACATTTCATATTGCACAATATGAATAACAAAAATATAAATGTTCAGACACACGAGCTTACTTCCTGTACATTCAAATGAGCATAATTATGAGTCAAATAGATGTAAGTGTCAGTTGTAAATTTTTTTTTCAAATACTGTCTGACGCAGCAACACAAGAGATGACTTCACAAGCGGGGCCTGTCCGCAGGCTTCCTTTGATGAAGACTTTACGTCATCTACGGAGCATGTAGTACTCAACCCAATGAAGTTTTTTTTATCCAAATAAATATATCCATTTGAAAGTCTGTTTAGTTTATGACGACCACAATAGAACTTATTTATTCATGCTTTTGCTTTTTTCATTTTCCTTGCGATGTGACATTTACCTTTTTTTTATTCGTTTTTTTCCCCTTTCAAGTTAAACAAAAAATGTAATAAAATAACTTTGAAATGGATGACGTGTTGAACTTCTGCATTGTCCTTAAACTGTCGCCTTCTTTATGATTAAACTGACTTGTCTCCCCTTTTTCCTACCCTCCCCCCTTTTTTTTTTTTTTGACTCTTGTTTTTCTTTCTTTCTGTGTGTGTGTATGTCCAAACATATATCTTTATGTATGAGTGTGTACCCTACGTCTGTAAATGTGTTTGTGTGTGTCTGTAGGCTCGTGTGTTTATATATAATTCGCTTTGTTCTTACAAGTGTCACTTAAAGTGAATCTATTGTTTTGATCTAACATCCACGATTCTTTTGTTCTAGGTAATTTATTAGCCCCTGCTTGGACAGGTGAGAAATGCCCCCCCCCCCACCTCTTTCCTTTCCTCCGATTTCTTCATCATTTTCCACGTGTACATTTGAATATCAGAGTAAACTACAGTGGTAGTAAGGTGGCTCATGGACACAAATAAGTGCGTTCAATTCTTAGTGCGACTGAACATTTTCTTATAACGGAGGCGGAGTCGAAACGTTTTTGGTGTGCTTAATACGAACGTGTTGATAAACCATACATTTTGAGAATCATACATTTTGAGAATCATACATTTTGAAGACCTTACATTTTGAAAATCATACATTTTGAAGACCTTACATTTGAAAATTATAAATTTTGAAGACCTTACATTTCTAGAATCATACATTTTGAAGACCATACCATACATTTTGAAACCAAACATTTTGAAGACCATACATTTTGAAAATCATACACTTTGAAGACCTTAAATTTCTAGAATCATACATTTTGAAGACCATACATTTTGAAGACCATACATTTTGAAAACCATACATTTTGAAAATCATACATTTTGAAAACCATACATTGTGAAGAGCCTACATTTTGAGAACCATACAGTTTGAAGACCTTACATTTTGAAAACCATGAAATAATTTTTTTGCACTATTTCTAAGCACTGTAGAATTAAATGAAAAATCTATAATTAAACTAAGAAGAATAACAGTGAATAACAAAAATGTGAAATATCTTTGGTCAATAATTAAATTTTTCCTTTGACTTACAATATATATTTTAAAATCTTTTCTTTCTTCTCCGGTTCTACAGAGAACTGAGTCTGTTTTTTAAACTTTGAGCCAAAACAAGTTTTTGTTGTTGACACGCCCTTTTATTAACATATCTTTTGAAAGACTCAGATGTTGTCTAATTTATACCTTTAGACCATAATGTTGATGCTTCATAAAGTATAATGAACCAAAAAAATAAATTATTTCTGACATGCACTTCAACGGGTGTTGCTCAGCCTATGATCCGAGGGCTCTGTAAACAGTGGACATAATGAAGTCATAGAGACCTTTACTAACTTATATAGAGATCCTCCCGCGCCGTTCTGCGCATAGAGAGGCAAGCTGTCTCCACAAAGATCTGTCACTGGCAATATTTGAAGCTTCCTCCCACCTGGTGTCCACTGCTCTGAGCTCCTTCATGAAAGCTTGGCGCCAAGTTATACGAGGGCGTCCCTGTTTGCGCTTTCCTCGTATTGGCCTCCTTGTCATAGCAACTCTTGTTATGCGTAATTCATTTTGTGGACAAGGAGACTTTTATATCAGATCCTAGATCTAATTATTTTGAAACATGTTAGGAAAATTATTTTTACTTATATAGTATACTAGCCGGATATAAACCGCAGCCCATGGACATTGGTTTGTGTATCACGATCTAGTGCATTGGATTTAGATCCAGGTCAAACATGGTGAAATATTCCCTTAACACTTTTTAATTATCAGACGAAAATAAAAGTAGATTATGAAAATGGGGTTTACCCGTTTAGCTGACATATTTATAGCAAATATAACGAACTGTGAAAATTGGTTTACCCGATGTGTTAAGACGTTTCCTTCTTCTATAGAGATACATTTAGAATTCTTATTTTTTTATTTTTTTGGGGTCTTCAGTTTGTGTTTAAGCTACTTTATATATCTTAGGTTCACCACTAGTATTTAAGGAACATTTATTCCAAGTTTTATCAAGATTACACAATTGGACTTCCTTGCTATTAAGGACATAGATACATGCATTGTACAATGAGCTTTATATTTTCGATACTTCTATATCTTAAAAAAAAAAATCATAATAATAAAAATAGTTTAATCTTGAAAAAAATAGGTCTTAATATTCTTCTTGATTCTAGTTAAGCGTATGTATACTATAATTGTTTAAAGGAAAAAAATTCTCGTAAGAAGAAAAAGAAAAAAAGAGTACTAAAGCAGACGTGTCACTTTGGCATACATTTCCGCGCCTTTTAATTTCGTTTGATTAATGTCCGTATTTTCCCCAAGATTTCCCTCCCTTTTCGAGTTGTACAGAACACCCCCCCCCTGCCCCGCCCCGGACTTTTTTTTTTACGTAATGTCCTCGTGTTTGTGTGAGTGTATCTGCTAGGGGTGAGAGAGGAGTAGGAACCGTTTTTTTTTTTTTTAATTTTGGGGGGAAAGGGAAGGGGGAGAGATATTTCAAAGAGGATACAACATATCCATTTATAGACTTGAGTAGCAAAATATTAAGGCGTGGCAACAACTTTTTTTTGTGTGTGGTTATGTTGTTGTTTGTTTGATAGACTTAAGACGTTCCTATGTAGATATTGTTCATTAGAAACCAAAAGACGAGATATGACGAAGTGGTTGTAGAACGTTGGACATTAAGGATAAATAAACCCCCAGACAAATGCCTTAAAGAGTTAAAGTCCCGTAATTAAGGCCAATCAATCAAATCAAATCAATCAATCTGCTAATCGATCAATAAATCAGACTGTCAAACAAGCCAAGAAGTAATCCGTTACCAAACAATTATCATTAATGATAAATATTTCAGTTTTAGTAATTATTCTCTCTCTCTGTCTTTCTCCCTCTGTATCTCTCTCTCTCTCTGTTACTCTCTCTCTCTTTGTCACTTTATCTCTCTCTGTAACTCTGTCACTCTCTTTCTCACTCTGTCTCTCTCTCTGTCACTCTCTTTCTCACTCTCTCTCTCTCTCACTTTCCCTCTTTTATTTTCCCTCTCTTTGTCTTTCTTGTGTCCCCCGCCCGCTGTCATCCCTAACTGCCTCGTCTCTCTCTCTCTCTCTCTCTCTTCCCTAACTGCCTCGTCTCTCTCTCTCTCTCTTTCTCTTCCCTAACTGCCTCGTCTCTCTCTCTCTTCCTTCACTGCCCTCACCTCTCTCTCTCCTTCTCTCTCTCCTTCTTTACCTCTCCGAACAGCCCTCTCAATATCTTTTGACAACAGGATTTAAATTCTATTTCGAGGTTTAATGTTTAACTGTTCTAGACAAAGAAGAATCAAACCTTTCTCCCACTTGTTCAGTTCATCTTTCCAACTTGATCTAGACAAAGAAGAATCAAACCTTTCTCCCACTTGTTCAGTTCATCTTTCCAACTTGATCTAGACAAAGAAGAATCAAACCTTTCTCCCACTTGTTCAGTTCATCTTTCCAACTTGATCTAGACAAAGAAGAATCAAACCTTTCTCCCACTTGTTCAGTTCATCTTTCCAACTTGATCTAGACAAAGAAGAATCAAACCTTTCTCCCACTTGTTCAGTTCATCTTTCCAACTTGATCTAGACAAAGAAGAATCAAACCTTTCTCCCACTTGTTCAGTTCATCTTTCCAACTTGATCTAGTTTCCAATGAGTCTCACCAGAATCACTTTTACACTATGACCACTAAAAAAATGAAGGCGCCATCCGTCATTTGACCCCACAGGTAAACAGATTGACCCCTGCAGGCAAACAGGTGAAACCATAAAACTCTTCTTCCCGACTCCCTATCTGATAGCTCTAACCAGTCTGAATGTTTAATAATTGGGCCCGCTGTGAAACACTGAATGCTAATTTGGCAGCTTTACTGCCAGTTTCAGTGTCGAGCAACACCTATGAAAATAGTTGGCAATAGCCAGGGCATAAGTATCATAAATATGAACTGATAAAAAAAAAAAAAAAGCCAAGGACATCACTTTTGTAATGTTTAAGAATTGGACATGAAGTTGGAAGAATTGTAGATCATTCGATTTGATTTTTTTTTTTTGCGAGAAAGTTCACGTTTTTTTTTTAGTGGCACACAAAATTAAAAGTCACTATTGTCCGCCGTAATGTCCGTCTGTCACGTTCAGATCTCAAAAGTTATAGACACAAATAAAAATGCGATTTCACCATTGCCTGTTTCGTGCTCTAGGAAGATGCAGTTGCTCATTTATTTATATATTTTTTTGTTCTAAAAGTAAACCTTTGTTTAAAATTAATATTTATTTTGTATAAACATAAGCATTTTTTACAATACCTCTATGCAAGTTACTCCCTAATGAAACATGGCTGGGTGTGCGGATAGCTGATCTAAAAAAAATGGCTCCTAGGAATTTAACAGTTGATGCAAATCGCTGAGAAAAGGATTACCAGTTCGTTGGCCATGGGGCACCGTGGACGTTCGTTTTTGGCGAATGACGTCCATTGTACCAAAAATTGTAAAAACAAATAATTTCAATATTATTTTATTATATTTGATGTTTAATAACGGAGTTATTGTCTTTAAAAAAATATCTTTAAAATGTTTTTCTTGCTTTAAAAACAATTACAAGTATTATATTGTTACATTGTCACTAAAAAAAAACAAACAAACAATTTACGTCCAGTGGCAGTGTGGTCATCCATTTTACTTCCAAACCGAATAATAGTTGGGAAAAAGTAAAGGCGTTGTGCTGGCCACACGATACCGTCAACCGTGGGCCCTTTAGATCACAAAGTCTGATTGGGGAAATATAAACATACAGTACTGTATGCAACCTGTTTAGTTTTGTAATCCTTTGGTATTGTCAAACGAATGTAAAAAATTAATGTGTTGGTGCAACAGCCTCTTACAGTCTTTTGTTAAAGTCTAATTATTTATTCCAATTTTACAGCGACGTTTGTTACCCAAATTATCTTATTACTTTTAAACAGCAACTTTGAGTATCCTTCATTTATCAACATTCTAATATACGTACAACAAGTAGCAGTGTGTCTGTATATTGTTTATAACATTAAGTAAACTTGGCACTACATCATTGAGAGGACCGTAGCTTACGTTAGACATACCAACCACCCTCGCCCTAAAATACTTCACTTGAATTCGGTTTTGTTTCACCTTTTCGAACAAACAAAAAATTCCGAGTATTTCTGCCAGCAATCTATCAAAACACCTCGTGCTGAATACAAGAGGTATTTAACACTGTAGACTTACTCAGAATAAAGTTTTAACCTAGCCCACCCTAAGACATGGGTGGCTCTTCGTACAGGAAACTTTACGGAACCTTAAATAAACTTTTATGGTACCTTGGTATTACTGTGTTTTATTTTCCTACTCAGAGCTCTTTACGGTTTGTTGATTTCTTTTCCAATAGATTTCATCTTTCTAAGAAAAAATAAATTTAAAAAACAAGCAAAATATAAAAAATTCTTTAAAAAGACAACAACATAGATTATTTGAGAGAAGAACCTCAAAATCGCTGTTATATCTCTCAATATTGCAATGTTTAACTCTCTTTTTCTAGATAAAAATAAAATTATTTAATTAACTTTAATTGATTAACTAATTGGTTAATTTTTATTTATTTATTCGTGTATTGTCCTAGACTATGAATAACTGCGAAATTTCAACTAGATCGAGTATGGGAAGTGGGAGAAAAATCATGTACACAATTTGTACCAGACAGACGGACGGACGGACGGAGCTTTGTAAAAAAAATTGTTGTTTAAACGTCCTAAGAAAGAAGAAAGACTTCACAACAGTCAGTCAAATCCTCTTTTATTGTTGCAAATTTATTTTCGACTGAACGACGCATTTGTCAGATGAGACTGGGACCCCCCCTGCTCCCCCTCCACCAGACACTGGCACCCTTCCCCCCCTCCTTTTTCCTGATCACTTTAAGTCACTCCACCCTCCCCCAGGTCTTGAAACCTAACTTATAAGCCCGGGACACGACGATGTGACGAGAAAACAGCGTCGAAAGGGAAAACAAATAGAAATCTAAACTTCACAATGAATTTGCCAAATGAAGGATTTAATTTTCAAAGAGTCCGAACGGGATTTCCCCTTTTGAGTTCTTTTGCAGTGCGCAGAGGATCAAAAATATAAATGCTTTTCCTGTGTCAGGATTTATGGCCCTTTTAAGGCGATTTGTCTCCCTTTGTGCCTCCGGTAATCTGTTGGCTGGGTTGCGATATTGGTTTCTGAGGAGAAAAAAAACAACAAACTAGCGCCGTGATTTTGTGGAATTAGAAGAATTGGTACGCGGACGGGCAGGAGCGTTGACTAAACTTGTTGAAGAAGATGGCAGCCGGTGTATAAATGAGGGCGAGTTATTGCATTTTAAAGTAGCTTTATAGTCTAGGGAAATGCTGAATAATTCATACTTTGAACAGATTGAGAGTTATTGGCACAAGCACTGGCGATATTGTCAACAATTTTATTCGTTTTTTTTTTCTCTTTTTCTCTATACTTTTTTCTTCTCTTCCTTTTTTTTCTTAGACTTTTCTTGAAGCTATAAAAAAAACACATTTTTTAAAACATTTTACACGTTTTATTGTTTAATATCTTTTTTTTTATATGAATGTCATTTGTGTACAATAGCAAACATCTTTTATTTCAATGATGTACTGTCGGTAAAGTATGTGGGCCATGGCAGGGTCTTTTAGCAATATAAAATACTGCACTTTTCCTACCTATATTTGGAGACTGTGCATATTTTATTAAAAATAAGTGTAATTTATACGTTAAATAGTTGATGGAGAGTAGGTGTAAATCTTTATGAATTCTACTTGAAAAATGAGACAGATGTTATTAAGTGCGAAAGCTATTTGTTTAGAGTTTAGACGTCTGTCAGCAATGGAGAACTGTTCAACTCTGGGCTAGCGTGTCCTGATAAAAGAAGTGCATTTTGTACTGTCAGCTTGATGCCGTATTGTAGTGTTGTTTCGGGACAAGGGTTATGGGGCAGGAGAGTTGGGGGAGGGGGGCGGGGGGCTAAAATAAAATGTAATGATAGAATTTAAAAAATTCAAATGAAGTTTTGTTTTGTTTTTAGACTTAGGGTGGGTGGCGGCGGCGGCGGCAGTTAATTTGTGATTCGAACCATGCCCTGTTATCCAACAGATCAAGAGAAAGGGAGACGGTTTGGGAGTGACATGCGAACACATTCTCAATGTTTGGACAGCGTTTGCATCAAAACGGAATTATTAAAATACTAGAAACAGGAGACGGCTTGATGGCCACACGTCCAGAGGAGAGGGCAGAGAGGAAGGGGAGAAGGGGGGTGGGTTGTCTGTCGTGATAATTAAAAGAGGTGTCTGTATGCTCTTCCCTATCACAGACACATTAACGATTCCCCACCAGCTCCCGTCCTCCGTCACCTAGCGCCCTCGCTAGTCTTTTCGCCGCAGTTCTGGGTGGATAGGGGCGGGGGTAAGAGGGAATGACGAGATTTCCCCCCCCCCCCCCAGCCATTACACTCACACTAAATTATGTCTGTTAGCCTAGGAACTTGGGACTCGCGGTGGTGAGGCCTCTGGAGGAGAGTATGCGTGTGTGAGTGTGTTCTTATGTGACTGTGTGTGTGTGTGAGAGAGAAAGAGAGCAAAAGACTCAGAAGTTCTGGATGACAGTAAGAGACAGCTTGGTCACGTGGTCTAATTTGATTGTTGTTTAATTGTTTCGCTACATCTGTTCCCTCCTCGGAGAGTGTGGTACCCTCGACATTACGACTTGGATGGCTAACTATAGAACATGGGTGGGTGGGTGCTGGCTCTTTTGGATCAGAGTGTGAGCCCATGTGTAAGGGAAGGTGAAAGGGCGTAAGAAGCAAAAAAAAAAAAAAGAGAGAGAGAGAGAGAGAGAGGGGGGGCACTCATTTTGTCCGCCCTGTCATGTACAGTTTTAATCTTCTCCATAACCCTTTAACCTCCCCTCTCTAAAAACATTTTTCTCCATTCCTGTCTCATGTCATACTGTCTGTGGTCCGCTAACTTGACAAGCACAATGAAAAGAATTTGATTTAAAAAAATATTTTTTTTTGGTTGTTGTAAGCAAAGTGACAATTGAAAAACATTTTCACCTACACTACCCCTCCCCCCTCTTCCTCTAACCTCAGTTCCAACTACATTAACCAGGTGAAAGTTGAATATCATTTCAAATATTAAACAAAATTATTTTAGTTTTTTTTTTCTTCTCTGCGTTTCGACATATAACTTTATTGCTGATAACTGACAGATTGACTCGGTATGTTTGCTTCTAGAATAACTTGATGGCTTCACTAACACAGTCATACAGGCTTGGGTCTAACCGAGACCAATCGTCTTAGATTTTGAATTTAAGCATTTAAAATTTTAAACCAAGAATAGGAACGAAATAAAGATGTTTAACTGCACCGACGGCAATATCGTCACTTAATCGGCTTTTACGAAAAAAACAATCGACGCTATTATCGTCGCTTAGGAGAGAAAGGTTTAACACTGACCTGCAACTTGTGGCCAGTGGAGACCAATAGCTCCTTGCCACGTCACAGGTCTGTACGACGTGGCAACGATCAATTGGTCCACTGCCCACAGGTTGCGACGTTGCAGGTTAGTGTCCAGGCCTTCTATGACGATCGGTATAACCAATCTTTCAGAGACGTGAAAGTAAACAAAGCAAAGTCTTCTCAAAAAATACTCTTGGTTTGAACAAAAAAAATATCAAATAGTTCTAGAAATTTTAAACACAATTTGACATTTTCTGGACCGTTTGACTGATTGGTAGAGCTTTGCCATTGTGAAAACCCTGGGTTCAAAACTTCAAGAATGTTTTTTCTTCAATAACTCTAAAGCGTGCGCTTAAAAATGGTTGTTTTAAATACAATAAAATCACTTGTCATCGAACTGGCCCTCCATATCCTCGTACTCAAAACAAAGGTCACTGACACAACTGAAACACACGTTCGCTCAAAAAAAAAGGTTTCTATCACCTTAAAAAATGAAACAAACTGCTAAATTATCTTTAGTTCTGAATTACTCACTATTTTCTGTCACTTTTTGTTAACTTCACATAGCCACCCCCCCCCACCTCCCCCACCTCACTCCCAACCCTCAAAATCGGAAAAGCCACACAGCGTTCCCTCCCAAAGATCTCCCACAAATAATCAAGACTTCAGTAAGATGTTCCAATCTGTGAGGTTTCCATTGATAAGGAGGATTTTTTTTTTTTGCTAACTCATAATTTCCATTACGTTTCATTGCGATAACTCGGCACCGAGCTCTCTGGAGGGCTGTTATCAGGCGAGGAAGGGATATCTTGGCATGACATACCTTTCATTCCCCTACTCCTGATAGTTCATGACTCTATCATATTTATAGATGTGTATATATATTAGATGTCCTTCATAGCTCTTGAACGAGAAATATTTCTAATTAAATGTTATGATTCGCTCTCAAGAATCCGTGAGCGAAGTGAACTCAGACAATATCTACTCTCGTAACAGATTACGTAGAAACGTAGGGAGTCCTCGTCTTACTTTTTATTTATATCCCATGATTCAATTAAAATGTAACTAAGATAGAATTGTTATGTTTTATAGTCATTCTGATAAGCACAGGACAATGGCAGTATCATTTATTAAATATAGTTTAGTTTTAGTTCCTCCTTTCAGACCTTGCGGTTTAAGGGGCAGATGATGTAAAGGCCATCTGCATGTATAGCCCACAGCTTACGAGGGTGTCATGTGGCCAGCACAACGAACAAGCGCCTTTACTTCCCCCAACTAGCGGCAGGTACCCAGTAGAGCTGGCTGGACGCAAGATGCCGAAATAAAAATACCAGTTTTCACCAGGATTCGAGCCCGTGACCCTCAGCCACTGCACCTCTATTCATTAAATAGAATGGATTCAAATCGTTATAAGGTGCGATCTAGTGACCAGAAAAAAACCATTGGGCCACTGCAAAGATAGCACTCAGGTTAGCTGGCCAAACAACAACCATTGGGCCATTGCAAAGATAGCACTCAGGTTAGCTGGCCAAACAACAACCATTGGACCACTGCAAAGACAGCACTCAGGTGAGCTGGCCAAACAAAATAAAGAAATAAAAACAAATTACCAAAAACAACAGCTAATTGATTAAAGACAGCTTTTCAACACCAAATGCATTGCTCCAAAATCTCCAAATGTTATCCAGGTGTTTCAAAGGACCGCATTTGTTTTTCTGTACACGAAAGTATGGTGACCAGGTTGCAAGAAATGTTTTAAATTTAACCTATTCCAATTATCCTTGCAAATTATTATGATTGTTTTTTATTAAATAAATCCCATGGCATCTGACTGGACCCAACAAAAAGTAAAGGAGAAAAAAAGATACTACTAAAAAGTGCTGAAAAGTGCTAGAATGTGCTAAATGTGCTGGAAGATGCTAGAAAATAGTTAACTGTTTGCTATAAAATCCTGTAATGTAAAGAAAGTGCTAGTAAGTAATGCAAGGTCTCAAAAGTGCTGTAAGGTGCTAGAATTCAAATTGTGGAAATGAAATATTTTAAAAACGAACAATAATTTCAAAGAAAAATTTTATGAGTAATTTCTCCACTTCTCCAAAAATACAAAAAAAAATAATAATCCCCAGACAAAACAGATTGTCGTACTTTAGATACTTAAACTCTCATTGGTCTTTTTGTCTGATTCAGGCAACCCTTTCCACGTTCTAATGGCACTAGGGAAGAAGCAGCACTTGTATGAATTAGTCCTAGAGTAAGAAATAAGAAATGTGCATTAAGGCATTAAGGGCAATTAAAACAGTGTTTTGAATTCTTTTGGATTCATAGGCCTAGATGTGTTGATTCTCTAAGACTTGCTGTTATAGCATTGAAGCCAACGACGAGATTTTAAATAAGACAAAAAGAAAAAAAAATGGGTCACATTAAAAAAAATTCAATTAGTTATGTTAATACCTATTTATGCAACAAATCGCAATGACAATGTTTTGACAAATCTAATTAGACGCTAGGGTCTGACTCATAGGTCGATTTCAGGGATAAAACAACGGAAACAAATATTTAAAAAAAAATAATAAAAAAAACAGAAAAAAAAAAGTTACAACATTTAAAAAAAAATGAAATAATATAGGTCAGTGTTCAGACCAGTTCAAAACTATAGCCATCGTGCAGACGACCAGTCTTTTCTCCTTGATGTGCCTGTAATTTAGAGACAAAAAGAAATGGGCTGGTTCAAATTCGACACTGGCTTTGTCCACGTCTGCAACTTTATCAAGGGGAAGTAATAAACAGGCACGAAACAAATATTCATATCAAGTTGCAGAATGTTTAAAAAGAAAAAAAAGCCAACAACAACAACAACATTGCCTAATCAAAGAAACAAAGAGACCATTAGATGGAAAAAGATGAAGATAAAATAACACTGATTCACTGATTCACTGATTCACAAAATAAACGTAACGATTGAGGTAGCCATAAAGTAGGAACAATATCGTCAGGATAAACCCAACAATCTAAGTTAACAACAATGAATAGCTACCTACAGCTATAATGTAAGGTAGCAACACTGATTGACAAAGTAGACCTAACAGATGGAGGTAGCAACAATGATTCACAAATTAGATGTAGCAGACCGAGCTTGGCAGCAAGTTCCGCGTATGTAGCCTCTGTTGTGGTATCCACTGAACGCGAGACTCTCTTTTTCTTCTTCTCTATTCAAAAGAGTTTTTCGAGCTCTCGTTACTTTTACAACTGTTTCGGTTATCTCTAGACTAATCTGCTGGAAATGTACAATAAAGATTTCTTCAACACAATGTTTATAGAGTTCGCAGAATTGTTATTGCACAAAACGTGGAAGAGTTGTCCTCTCCTGACCATCACGTGGTTCACAAATTATTTTCCTTCTGACGACCGGAAGTGAAATAGTTTCACGGCTAACTTACTCTCCAAACCAAATGTCTTCGTGTTTCATCGGATTATTGAACGTAACGTGCCTTTGTAAATATGGACATTTTCTTTTCCTGACTTTCTTTTTCTCAGAATACGAGATTTTTCTCATTAATTTCTCATTAGACCCAATTGATTTCAGCGCTGGTGAGGATTTAGATGTCCGCCATCGTCTGTTCATAAACAAAGACCGGACATCGGGTTCGGCAAGGCGGACGCGAATCGACAAAGCTAATGTGCGAGGTCACTGGAGAAAACAACAAAAAAAAAAGATTTGTGTTATTATTTTTATTGCGGAAATGGAATCGCTGGAGACTTTCTCTTGGTGGATTGAGAAATAAAAGAACAAAACAATTCTTTTAATCCGATGTGAACAGACTCTGGTGATGCGTGTAGGGTATAGTAATCCTTTACGTTTTGGTACTGAGGGACAAAGCGCTTAGTTTCTTAACTTGGGGTCCAGGGCTCAAATCTAAATGAAGACTGGGGATTTCGAATTTCGGGACGCCCCTGAGTCAACCCATCTCTAATGGGTACCTGATAATAGTTGGACAAAGCAATGGCGGTTGATTGTTGTGCTTTCCATATGACACCCTCTTTAAGCATCGGCTAAAAAAAAAAGGGCCTTAACATCATCTTCCTTAAAGGTCGGAAAAATGTATTTTCTTGTATATATTAATTGTAATATATTAATATATTGCAATTAAATGTTGGCTATATTACTAAAGCACGAGTCTGGGAACAAAAAATATTCTTGTCCAGAAAGTACAAAGGTACGATACTTAATTTAAAAAAAAAATAATAGACGTTTATGATACAAAACTTACTTCCAATCAATAAGCGAAGACTTGATTACCTCAAAAACGTACTGAACATAATTCTTTTTCTTAATTTCTTAATTTCAAGTCAATGTAATGCTAGAAGAAAGATATTCGTCTATGCAAGAGGATATGAGGGAAGAGAAAGGGGAGGGAAGTAATGGGAGGCTGAACTATGGAGGAGTGATGGGGCCTTAGAAAGAGAGGGCGAATGGGCTTTTAACTTTTCTTTTACAAAAACATTTTTATATAGTAGGTGAAATGAATGAATGAAAATGTACTTTTGCTTTGAAAGTCCCCACAGAAATAAAACAATCCAAAAAAAAAAAATATTTCCATTGCAGTTATCAATTCATGTTTTAATAATATAAACCAAGTATTACCAAAACATTATCACCAATGTAAAAAAAAACAACAACAAAAAACATTTAAATATTTTCATTATAAAAAAAAATCTTTATACACACCTCCTCCTCATCCTCCACTCACCACTGCCATTAGTTCAGACACTGGACACTCCAAACTAAAGAAACAAACTTAATGGGACTCTAGTTGGTAGTAGCTGGGATCGTGTCTTGGCGACGAAGGTGAAGAAGTAATCCTCGTGGCTTACACCAGGCGGACACTGGCTATCGTATTACACTTTAAGTGACCACTGTCCTGAGGGGGTAGCTCTTTCATCACATATTCCATTTCCAGACTCCTGGCACAGCAGTCGTACTTAAGAAAGTAAATGACCTTGGTGACCTTGTTGTGTTTTTTTATCAGTATAACAAAAATCCCGATAGACGGCTACAATCGGAAGGAAAAACTTGGAGAAATGAAGTTTGAATGAGTCACGTCTGCTAAATTCATTTGCTTTTCTCCTGTCAAACTAATCGATCCTCTGGGACCTGGTTGTTTCTCGGGTTAACTGGTTTTTAAATCTGTTGGGGGATGGGATAGAACATTGTCTTAACCACAAAACACCCTCGTAAAACTATTTGCCTTAAAATCATCCAAACTACTCGCTTTTCATTTGAGCCCTTAGGCATAGACGATTCTGGATTTACATGTAGGCTATAGCTTACCTTAGGGCACCCAAAAAATGATTCAATGAGATTTTCAATGTAGGGAAATTGAATTATGTTGATTACAAGGGGCTTAGGGGCTTAACAAGTCTTAATCCGGCCCTGCACATAGAGCAAACAATATATTGGTTGAACCACTCAGCTTGAGTCTATTTGAAAATATTAGTAGTAAAATTTTTCGCTGGTTCAATGAGATCGGCCCTAAAAATTCCGGAAACCCAAATGGTTTTAGTATAATCCCATAGACGTTTTATCTAATCAAATCTAATGTCTAAGTTGGTCAATGCAAATGTCTAAACTTGACAATACTAGACTTTGACAGACTAGTTAGAGTGTGCTTTCAGAAACAAGCTTTTTACGTCCTAATCCGAATCTCCCTCGGGGCGGCAGGGTATGGTGGTGGGCAGGGTTTGAACCTCAGACCATGGAGGCGGTAGTAATGAACATAAGCAGTTATACCAGGCAGCCATTCCATCAGATATATTAAAATTGTGAAATTCCTTTGATGATTAATAAAGAGACTTATATTACCTTTCCTCTACAAATAAATTGAAATTCATTAAAATAATCTGGAAATAGTTCGTTTTGGTTTAACCATTTTTGTAAGTAATTATAATGATATTTCTTTTAAAAAAATACGGCAATTGTTTATAAAACAAATAAAATGATTGTCTTAATAAAAATTTCATGAGAACTCTAAAGAATGAATGTTGAACTCTATGGGGTTTGTTTTTTCTAGGTGCCTTTTTTTTTAAAAAAACACGAACATGTCACAATTTATCTTTGCCTTGACACAAGCTATCTGTGTTTCTTGGGACCTATCTGATGTGATTTCAAACGTCTGGACGTTTATGATTCATTTCTGGGAGGATTCTGTTTACAGCCAATGGTTTTATGGCTTTGTATTCCTCCCCCATCCTCCGGTAACTCGATCGTCATTAAGACGAGGAGGTGGTCACTAAGGTATCACCACTGACCGGTGAGATGGACCGATACAGAGGTGCTGGACGATTCAGACCTACGTGCTAAATCCGTAGCTTGACATCGTGAAGATTTCAACAATTGTCCAGTCTTCTCAACAGCCACCCCCACCTCCTAATGGTAAACCAGTTTCGCTTTCTCTCCCCCTCCCTCCGCCTTGTAGTCTTCCACACGTTGCTGAGGCGATCCCCACTGGCGTCCATCTCGGACCTGAGATCATAGGGCCCCCCCTCCCAAACCGGTCCTGACACTGCTAGATGATATCGGTCTCAATTGTCCTGGACAAGAGAGAGAGATTTCATTTTTTTTGGTGGGGTGTTTTCTTTCTCAGTGGTAGCGCCCCAACTAGGATAATTTTCCACCCAGGCCAAGCCCCCTCTTTTCTCGTTTGAATAGGAAAATATTTCTGTAAATACTAGTCTGTGTTTGTTGGGCCACAGATCTCGGATCGCCCCCCGGCGGAGATGTGGACAATACAACGTCAATGAAATATTATTTTTGTCATCTGAATCAGTACTTAATAATCAATGAATTCGTATGAATTCTCTCCCCTTCTTTCTTTCTTGCTCTTGTCTTTTGTATTCTTCCCTCCCCTCTTGGGCTCATGTCTATGTTTTTCTTTTTTGTGTTCGCCTTCTCGGGTTAGCGGCCTCGTTTTCGTATACCCATATCGGACTCTAGAGAGAGAGAGAGAGGGGGGGGGGGGCATCAATCAACGACTGTCGCTTTCTTTTTCAGGTGTAGATTTTGAGTGTAGTCTTTCTGGATTAAAAAAAATGAAAGCCAAACAGAGCAAATAATAAATGTTGGGAAAACATTTGGGTCATTACAGTCAACTAGAAGAGTGAAAAGAATCCATTTTGTCTTCATCATTATTCAATAGCAAGTCTTCATTTCTTTTCTCTCTAGCAGCCCCCCCCCCCCCCCCATCTTTTTTTCTGCCCCCATCCCACTTGTTTTGGACGTGACTGTCTAATGAGCCTATAACTTTGTTCTTCTCTCTACCGTCCTACTGTTCCAACACAGTGGTAGAGTTAATCTAGCTTTGTATCTACATAGTACATCCAAATAATTATTGCTCTCTCTCTCTCCTCTTTTTATTCTCTATCTCCCTGTCCCTGTCTCTCCATGTCTTTTTACTGTCTCTCTCTCACTCTCTATTTCTCTTTCTCGTTCTCTCTGTTTTTACCTATCACTCTCTCTTTCTTTCTGTGGCTCTTATATCTCTTTCTCTGCCTGTCTCGCTCTTTGTCCCCTGTCTTTCTGTCTATCTCTATTTGTCTCTCGTTCTCTTTCTCTTTCTTTTGCTCTTTCCATTTCTCTGTCTGTCCCTCTCTGTCTGCATCTATCTGTGTCTCTCTCACTCCGTCTGTCTATTTATATCTCTCTCTCTCTCTCTCTCTTTGCCTGTCTCCCTCTTCTTCTTCCCAAATCTTCCATCGCATTGGTTGCTATACCAGTGCCCATTAAAACATCATAAACTATGGTATAAAGTCCGATACTTTTAATCTGCCTAGAGATTTGTCCGAGAAAGGGAAACAATTCATAAAAGGATTATATTCTCTCCCCCCTGCCTCTTGAAAAATGGCCACGTTTAATGCTGCGCGGTCCAGTTCTTAAGAATTTCATAGAAATATGAAAATATGAAGGCGACATTCATCTGACAGTTATTTGCTTCGGCCAAGGGACAGTTTTATTTACAACCTGCCACAGTGTTTGCTCAACATTAACTCAGGGCTTAAAAGTGTTTATGTTGTCTGTCTGTACTTGAGTCTGTCCTCTTTATTCTAATAGACAAATTCTATCGGGTATAAATAATTGACTGTGGTGTGAATGCTAATTAAATATGACATGTAACGTATAACAACCCTACGGTTTAATAAATTCACTTGATGGCTAGTTCGAGTCACTAGGAGCACACAAGAAACCAACAAAGTAGGAATGAAAATTGATATAAAATAAAAAAAAAGATGAGTTTGTAGCAGTCTTCCAGAATATTAAAAGTTGTGTGCGTGTGTATTGTGTAAAACTAAAAAAGATAATTTCTTGTGTCCATGACTGGCTTGAGAAATAACAAATCTTGACCAGAGGTCAGTTCAGGGAACATTCACCCTCCCCCTGTACTTTTTTGTGTTTTTTTTTTCCTTACACATCCAGGACTCCATTATAATTTAACAAACAACTTTTGACACATTTTATTTCTATTGTGTAATTGTGTTAAATCTTGTGACCCCCCCTCCCCATTCTCCACCCCAATCTTTTCCCTGTACTAAGCACCTTTATGTCTCTTCTACAAGTAGCCCGCTCTCCAGTTGAACAATTTCAAGTCATTCGTCCTACTCCCCCCTTTTTTTTCTTTCTTCCTGTCCCCTCGCCTCTTTAGCATTCGTAATGCAAATAACACTCTTAAAAATGATAATATTAAAATTATATTTTAAAAAATATAAAAGAATTGAGAAACAAGGGAATTAACCTGGTCTGTAAGGACGGGCGGGGATAGGGGTGAACAGTTGAGGGCATCCTGTCACCTGGTGAGGGTATTAGGGGAGATAATGCATCAGAACTGATAAAGTTCTTTCGCTACTGACCTCAAGGTTGTCAGAATGAAAACCATTTTTTATGACGGATTTTTTTTCTCTTTTTTTTTTTCTACAAGCAGCAGAGAATGACCTTCATTGTAATTGTATGGCCTGCAGACACGGTGGCATTATCTAACACACATTTCTTCTAATCCCTTGCAAGTTAGTTTCAAATTGGAACATTAGCATGTATACAATACATATACAATCATTAACAAAGTAACGGACTAACATACATACAGTAATAGACCTAAATACTTACCCTTACCCAGCCAGTATGATTTCTCCTGCTTTTTTAGCTAATGAGTTTTAGAGGTCACTCTTAAATTATTTACTCACTTTATCAACCCATCAATGTATCTATCAACCCATCAATGTATCTATCTGTCTATCAACCCATCAATGTATCTATCTGTCTATCAACCCATCAATGTATCTATCTGTCTATCAACCCATCAATGTATCTATCTGTCTATCAACCCATCAATGTATCTATCTGTCTCTCTTTCCATCTATAGTTCCCGTGTATCATTCCTTGGTTCTATATCCCCCCCCCCCCCCGCCCTTTCAATTAGTACCAACTGGTTTCATTCACTTTTATCCCAAGATAACAAAGTGATAACCGGAAGAGAACACAAATAGTTTCCCTTTATCTGTGAGCTGTTTGATTAATTTCCGTCTCGTGCTCTTTTAAAACTTTCCATACACTAGTCTGACAATTGAAAGTCTATTCCAGTGCTGTATGGGATAGGTCTAGATAGTTTTGAAAAGTTTTCTGACAGCACCATAAAGACATAAGAAAGAGGGCACTAGCGCGCTACCAGTGTCCCCCCTTCTCTCCCCCCTTTTTTTCTGTTGAAACTGTTTCCATTCTTTAACAAGCAGGACACTGAGTGGCGACGGTTCATCTGACGAGGACAAACCGAGGTTTGACAGGCGCTTCTCATCTTCCATTGTCTACTTTCAGACGAGGACAGCGGCAGAGGACCTCGGCGGACAATTTGATGAGACTCGGTGGGTCGGTCGGAGGGAAAGCAAATGGAGGATTTCGGGAGGGGAGAGGTGAAAAAAAAATGTACATAGACAAAGAGATAAAAGAGACGACAATACCCCCCTTCCCCATCTGTTTTTGTCCACCAAAACTCGCATGCAGATATTCAAACATACAAACTAAATGCATTCAGCGAAGGGAGACAATGCAAGGATGCTGCAGAATGGAAGACACGAACACAAAAAAAAAAAAAAATGTCCTCGCAATAAACAACAAAAAAAAAAGTAAAATCATTAATCATAATTTGTTCGCATTATCTTCATTGATAGTCTGGACAAGGCACAGGACATTAGTGGACACTGAGGAATTTCACAATTGTTAAGTTTTTTTTTTCCTTGCTCTCTTCTTGAAACAAAATATTTGGAACATCTGACCATCAGCGCTGTGGCAGGACAAACTCCAGTCCAGACGAGCAGGTTTGAGAAAAAAAAAAGGGGGGGGGGGCAGTGTTGTAACTTTGTTCCCGCGCTCACATATATGGTGCGCCTCTAGCGCACAGTTCCAGACTAAGGAGGGAAAAACAGGACAGGAAGTGGAGACATGGTGGATGCCGGTTAAGTTGTAAAGAAGAACTTTGTGTGTTCTGTTGGTTTGTGTGCCTCGATTACTTTAGTACGTGAATTAATTATTTAATCACTGTAACTCTTAATCTACTTCTCTTAAGTGCTTGCCAGAGATCAACTGTGGGTTTATGTGTGCGTGTGTGTTTGTCGAGTTTGACAGTTTCTACTACACAGCAAACAACTCGTCATGAAAGGCATGAAAACTGCCTTGCAACGTCACAACCTAGTACAGTCGTACAGATCTGCGACGTAGCAACCAGCTATTGGTCTAAACTGCCCACAGGCAATGACGTTGCAGGTCAGTGTTGATGCCTTCTATAAAGAATGGTCTTGCTACGCCCTGTAACTAGAAAATATGCCAAAAAAAAAACAACAACAAAACAAACATTCATGTTAGTCATTGTTAGTTAGAACTCAATTCCTTTACTTAGGCCTAATCATCGTATCATCAATCTATTTCTATACACTTTATTATTGTAATATGTTATAAAAATTCGAATCTTTTGAAATTTCTTCCAGTTTTCCCTTCTGTCTTTTCCTTCTTTTTTTTTTTGTATACGAAAATAAATAAAGATTTAAGATAACTCCATAATAGTTTTTTTTTATATTATTTTTCTGTCTAGTGGGTAAGTCTATGGGTCGACATGTTGAGCGTGCTTGTAAAATAAACAAAAACAAACAGCATGACATGTCGCTGAACAAAGACAATCTGAAGACATTTTGAGGACATTTTTTTTTTAAGTTTAGAAAACTAGCGAAGAATCAGAGTTATTATGCGGCAATTAAATAGCTCTTTGTTAAGGTCTGACTACAAACACAGCACTGAAGACAGTTGGGAATGTCCTTAGAGAAACAAGCACTGCAGCCAAATGACAATAGTGTCAATAGTCTGGGAACGTTGGAAGGGTAAGCGTCTCCCTCACCTCCACCCTTTCAATACTTCATTCACAGTTTGTTTACAAGCCACGTGCAAATTATCGGCGCCCCTTTCGCCCACCCGATTTATTTTTCTCTCTTTTATTTATTATTCGAAGAGAAATCATTTTGAATAACTTCAGGAGAGAAGTGGAGCAGTTGGCAAGGAAAACACAAGTGGATAAAAAGGGGGGGGGGAATAATTCTTACTTGTGATCTGTGAGTTTGTCTTGTGAGAACCTGCTATTAACTTGCGGCGACCTCTGCCGTGAGAAAATACTTACCTTCTATTATCTCCCCTTCCCTTTTTTTACCTGATCTAAGGGCGGAAACTTTCTCTTCGTCTGCATCTGTCAGTCTCATTAGTTTACAACCAGTTATCCCCCCTCTTTTTTACATTTTGAGAGGGGAGAGAAAAAAAAAAAGATGGGAGTGAGAAAGTTGGGGGGGGGGGGGACTCTTTTGTATTATGTTTTTTTTTCTCCTCCTAGTGTCCGCGAGGTATTGTCTGTGGCCTACCTTTTGTGTGTGTGTGTGTGTGTGTGTTGCTTCTTCTTTGACCAGAATTGATGTGTTGTTCTTGTCAATTGTGTGGAACTCTTCAACAGTGAGGTGACAAAAGACGAAATCTGATAAAGTGAAAGTAAGAAAAAAAAAGGGATAGAGAGAGAAAGATAAATGAGGAGAGAGAGAGAGAGAGAGTGACTGTGTGTTTTCAAAGAGAGAGGGAGAACGTATTAGAGAGATTGAGAGACGGAGAAAGAGAAAGAAAAGTGTCATCATATTACAAACATAGAAATATAAAGACAACCAGAGAGAGAGAGAGAGAGAGAGAGAGCGCTAGATCAAGAGAAAGCGCTAGAGAAAGAGAAAGCGCTAGAGAAAAAGACATGCTATGCGTAGATGCGGGTGGCAAATTTATTACTTTATGGCTAACTTTTTTGGCTGTTAGACCCCTTGCCATGTTTTTTTGGTTTTTGGTAGACCCCCGGCTTAAATCGTATTGCTTTTTTTGCAAATTCATCTTTTTTTTTTTTTGTAAACTAATTTCTAAGTTTAGTGAGTGGAGGAGTAAAAAAATAATTTAAAGCTACACATAAAGTTCAAAGATCTATCTTTTTTTATTGATAAAATTCAAAGTTAAGCCATATAAAATTAAAATTAATATGTAGACTATTCCTGGAATCACCGAATACACTTTGAATGTTTTTTCCAGGTTTATCATCCGTGTCTGCGATATTATGTTTCATATGGGAACTGGTTGTTCTATGTAGTAGTCCTTTAAACATTAAATATTGATGAATTAATTGGCCTTAAGTATCATTGTGAAAGTTTTTGCAAAAAGCAGTTTCTCGTGTATTTCTTGATCTTTCACGTGTGGCACAAGTATTGAGTCCACGGAACTGTTGTCACTAAGGGAGAAGGGGCGAAGGCGAGTGGCTGGCTTCTAAACCAGTAAGCTTTGAACATGAAGGGCTGATTAGCCTTGGCTTGCTACCCACCTGAATTCAAAACTCTGCTGCCTTGCAACTATACCCACATATGGTGAAGCTTTCGTAGGTCAAACCTCAGGAAAAATTAAGAGCCGGCGACCCTTAGGCAGTTTGCAGCACACAGCGCTACACCCTGTTAGAGCCTGTGACGCCGCTGATACCAAACTGTATATATGTCGTTTGCAAAGAATTATAAAAAGCTTTTAATTTTATAACTCATGCTACCGATGTGCCTTTGAACTGTATTGTTGCTTTAAAAAATTCTTTTAATAATATCAAATGTAGGTTTGAGTAAAACAGTTTTTAAAACTACAACGGCTGGTCAATTCAATGTTTTATCCATAAAGTGTTTTCCGTATTTGGCTATAAGTAAAAAGATATTCCACGACTCTCACAAACCATCAACTTCTTTATATGATGTCAAAGAGAGATTTTTTTGGGTCTATTCTTTATCTTTGAGAGTTGGAAAGTTTTTCAAATCTTTATCTATTTTGTCAGGGTGACATCATCTCAGATGATCCTGCAGTGTAATTAGTTTCATATCATCATAAAAAAGGCACTTAGGCAACCGCTTGTTTGACAAGGAAGGAATGAATCCCAATTTTAAATAATCATTGTTGTACAGTCTACATTTAATTACTTGTAGACCTAATTAAGCTCTTTAAATAAGTATTGGAATTAAATACAATAATTTTTCATTTGAATAGCAGGATGAATATTTAAAAGATTAACTAAGGTACAAATAATATATTAGCGTATGAAATAATTACATTAATGGGATGTAAAAATTAAAGTCAAGACCTGCTCGAATAAAATCTATAATCGTATACCCCCGTGGACATCTCATAGACCCCTTATTTATTTTTTTACTTTCGTAGACCCCTGGGAGTTTATATAGTCCACTTTGGGAATCACTAATTTAATCTCTCAATATGACACAAAATGAATTTTAATGATACCGTTGTCTAAAAGTGTGCGTGTGTGTATGTCTGTACTTGTGCGTGAAAGCAGTACCTTTAACTCTACTTTAAGATGAAATCAAATTAAAATGAAACAGTCAGCGAGTAATATTAAATTTCCATTCCCAAACATCAGTTGTCTCATCTCGAGTCAACCAATCTGTCTCCAGATTCATTCATTGGACAGACACTAGGCCAGAGTGTCCTGACTTGACCGAATGTCGTGTCCTCATAACACACCTTTTAAACCCGGCATCGCTGACTATCCTCTGTCGTCATGTCTCCCCCCCCCCCCCCAACTTCTCATCATTCAGGTGAAAACATGAAGACAGAGATTTGGTTCAGGTGTTATTCTTCTAAGATATTCTTCCATATCCTTCTATCTATCCTTTGAAAGAGAGAGAGAGAGAGGGCGCTAGAGAAAGAGAAGAGAGATAGGAGAAGGAGAGAAGGAGGGCGCTAGAGAGAGAGAAGAAAGAGAGAAGGAGAGGGAAAGAATGAAGAGAAGAGAGAGAGGAGAGAAAGGAGAGAGAGGAGATTGAGGAGAGAGAAAAGAAAGAGGAGAGAGTGGAGAAAGGAAAGAGGAGGGAGAAGAAAGAAGAAGGAGAGAGAGAGGGGGGAGAAAGAAAGATGAGAAAGAGAGATGAGAGAAAGGAAAGAAAGAAGAGAGAGAAAGGAGAGAGAGAAAGGAACTAGAGAGGTGGAGAGTGAGAGGAAGATTGAGGGCAGAGACTCGTCGAAATGACCACATGAAGTAGAGTTTAGGGAGGCAATGAGACGTCAGAAAACACAGTAAAAAACGTTCTCACTTGGACAACTGTCTTCATTTTTTTTTAATTTTCTAAAATATAGTTCTTTTTTTTTTTAATGGCTAAAAATGTTTAGCCCCCCCCCTCCCCTCCCCCTTTCTTGTTTTCCTTTCTCCTTGCCCATCTCTGTCCAGTGTGACCAATCATTATATTGTGGAATGGGCCGTCGTAAATAAGTTCAATTATAGTGGACAGCCCTGTCTGGTCAATCCCATACATCAAAATACATTTTGATGTGAAACGAGAGGACTAGAAGAGACACCCACTCAACTCCCTCCATCCTCAGTTGTTTTTTTTGTGTCTCTTGGAAACAATGCACGCCACAGTATGATCAGAAACTAGAAATTGAGTTTTTGTTGTGAATGGAAATTTATGATGGTCGGAATCAATGGTTAGGGATAGAGAACAGAAAAAGCGGGGAGGTAATAGTGATGAGGTCTGTGTATCGGGTTGGAAAAAAGGAAGGGGGGAGGGGTGGGGGTGATTGTAATGGAAGAAGTTTAAAAGTTTTTTAAAGCAAACAAACAAAACTGATAGTCTGGTTTCTTTTTGTGCGCAATGAAGTCTCGGCTGAATGGTCAGAAAGAAATGAACTTATTCAAGAAAAAGCGATCTGTCATGAGGTCAGGCTTAATAACTTAAGGACTACATTTATTTGGAATCCACGCTTGAGGTGAGTGCAAGAATTCAGAGAGAGAGAGAGAGAGAGAGAGAGAGAGAGAGAGAGAGAGAGAGAGAGAGAGAGAGATGAACTTCTGGCTTTTGTTACATCCCCAGTTTCCCCAGTCCTAATATATTACACCGTTGATGGCGATGTCTGTTGTTTGCTTCTGACACCAAATTAACCACACGACTCAATAAATCTCTTTGGAATATTTCAACAGTTCTATTCTTGATCATCAGCATTCTGATGAGTTACTCAATAAACAACAATACACTTCCGGTTAATATTACACTAAACAGCGCTTATATTGTTTTTGCCTCCACATAATCAAATAGTTTTGGGACTTAATGCGGGATTATGTGTTTGTGACGTATTGTATTAATGAGACATACCTTCTTTAACACCTACTCTACATGCTTCTTCATAGTCTGCTTAGCTCCCTTATACATTTTTCCACCCCCACTTCTCTCCCAATTTCCGATTCTATGCCCAAGGTTGACAGTTGAACACCTGAAATGTTTCGTCACTAGAGTTCTACAGGTTGACAGTTGAACACCTGAAATGTTTCGTCACTAGAGTTCTACAGGTTGACAGTTGAACACCTGAAATGTTTCGTCACTAGAGTTTCACGAGTTCAAATGAAAGTCTTTGGCTGCTCTGGCTGATTGACTTCTGTCATGCATGTCATTACATATATACACGTCAATGGTATTTTTTTCTTTTTAATTATAAAGTAATTACAGATGAGACTAGGTGTAGAGATTGGATCCTTCACTCTAACAGTGTTTGTACATTGTTCCAAATATAATAATAATAATAATAATAATAATCTTTATTATCCGTAAGGAAATTTGTCTTACAATTTGTGCATTACACCAAACAAAAAACATTATAACTATAAGAAACCAGAGTGTACATTCACACCAGACTCACTCATAATTTACATGTGACAAAGTTTATACCAGATTGTTCTTATTTAATGATTTGATTGCCAGGGGAACAAAAGAGTGTTTGTGTCTGTTTGTCTTTGCTATCGGTGTCTTGTATCTCTGTGTTTTAAACATAAAAGACTAAATGTAATGCGTTTCTGGTAAGGGAAATATCTGGAGCGTGTGGGACAAGGAAAGGGGAGGAGAAAAAGGAATAAAAAAAGGGGGGGGGGAAGAAAACATTAAAAAATATTCATGACCTATTTCTGAGTTGACAGTCACAGCAGGGACTATCTTTTCATAGAAGGATGGATCGCTTCGAATCACATGATTTGAGATTTCACAGTTATACAGACAAAGACATTGTCACACAATTAAGTTAGTCTCAATGCTATTATATATAGTCCAGTATACACAATATATATATTTTACCAACTTTAAATTTCAATTTACTTGAAAAAACAAACAACAAAAATTTTTTTTTATTTCTTTTTTTCCCTTCAGCCCTTGTCTAGCCCTCTTTACAAACCCTTTATTGCATTTGTAACTTTCAAATCCTAAAACTTGTCTGAGTGGACACTGATCTCAAAAAACGACTGTCACGGTTTTACTAAGAAATGTTGACAGTTTATGTATACCAATAAGAAAAGAATTATTATCTCGTTACCCCCCCCCCCCCCCCCAACTGGGGAAACTCTAGTTCGACAGTTATATTTTTTAAAAGTAAAAAAAAAAGTACAATTTGGCCAGACAATGAGAGAATATTGTTTCTCAATCTAACATCCATAAGTTGTGAAGAGAAAAGCAACCGCTCCATACGTTGTATAATGGAGACATTGTCTTTTAAACAAATATTTAAAATGCTTTTTCTTGAAAAAATATCATTTTCAACAGTCTACATTATTTAGACTCTCCTAAGTTTCTACACATTGCTAGTTCACCCGCCCCCCCCCCCCCTTTGTTTTAGTTTTTTATTATTTAACAAGTGTGTAAAATGTAGAAAAAAATACAGTACACTTGAACATGAAGACATATCTTTCGTAGTTCTATCTCTGTCACCTTTCGAAAGAAATATGTAAACATTTTAAATTTTTAATTAACTCATTAGTAACAGTATTGCGCCACACCCCTCCCTCTTCTTCAGCACTACGCGTCCATTCATAGAGTGCTAGATGAATGTAGAACCCATAGAGACATTTAGAATGCCCACAATCGGAATATGAAATCAAACGAACGTGCACCAGACTTATCAAGATGCTCCCCCCCCATCCCCTGTATTTATTTTTAGATCTTTGGGATAATTTCCAGACCATGTCACGCTTGGCTGAGTTCATCTTATCCCTAGAACAGCTTTTTTGTTTCGGATTCCTCTTTTCGATTTTTCCTTTTTTTTTCCCCACGAAGACCTAAAAGTTTCCGAAAGAGACCAAATTAATATCCGCAATAGCTTCAAGACGTAACCTCGTTTTTTTTTTCTTCTTCTCTCTTTAATTCTGTAACAAAGAAAAAAAAAATACAAAGCAGAAGAGATGGGAGGGGAGAGGGGGGGGAAGCCATTTCGAAGACAAAATTATATGTTTTAATGTCTGATTGTGCTGGAAACCCTCCAGCAGGGGGATTAATATTACGACTGTAAGTCTGAACAATGGGACGAGAACTCTGCCGCTAGAGCGGCTTAGGTAAATATCGTGAGGTTAAGGTCAAAGTGGAGGACTGGAAAGAGTTTGATAGTTCTACAAATCCGCATATTTTTTTTTTATAAGGTATTAGGGTGTGGGGGTTTGCCGGCACAGAGACAGCCCCTGGAGATCTAACAGGACGGATGAAAAGTTAAAATAAATGACGTCATTTAACGCCTGCAATCGTTAGGAGTAAATCACGTACATTGGACTGTCATCTGTGTAGTGTGCAGGGGCGGACTAGCTATATGGGCTTTCGGGCAAATGCCCGGTGGGCCGGTACCCTAATGGGCCGGTAGGACCATAGTAATCATCTTTTTGAAATCACGTCTGTATTTTATAAGATAAGTAAGCCACGTATTAAATTGTTAAAGCTTTTATAGTATTCTCTTACAAAAGGGTCCCTCTGAGCGACATATTTAGGGCCTATATTCACTGTATCACAGCTATCGATACATTATTAAACGTAACATAATGATTTTGAGGACACGTAGACCTAGAATTGGATGCCCATCATATAATATACAATTTATGGCCGGATGAAATAGTAATACCCGGGCCAATTATGACACCCAGTCCGCCCCTGGTAGTGTGTGTGTATGAGTGTGTTCGGTGTGAGGGAGGGGTATGGAGTCAAGGAGTGCATTGGAACACTCTTAAGGAAAACTTTTTCCGGTTAGACACCGCCTGGTCCTGCGGCATGCGCGCTAGACTATGGTTCGGATTTCTCGATGGTCCTGGGTTCATACCCTGCCTACTGCCATCCCCCGTCGTCCTGTGGGAGGTTTGGACTAGGAAGTAGATTATCTTCAACTCTGAAGTAAAATCGGAAACATGTAAAACATTTTTTTTCTTACAGACGCCTTGGACGAATGCTTTTCGCTTCAATGTTATATCATTCTTTATACCTTTCTGCTTATCTCCTACACTTAAAGTAGCACCTCCCCCTCCCCCGTCTGAAATTCTATTAACATTCTAATGTACACAGACAAACTTAGTGGTTCTTATTTTCTAGGCACATTTGTTTTTTATAAAGTAACCTCCAGAAGAAAGTAAGAAACGAATAGCGAGTAGGCTTAAGGTAAAATGAGAAGCTCCCATCTGAATCACAACATCTGAATCACAACATCTGAAGGACAACATCTGAATCACAACGTCTGAAGGACAACGTCTGAATCACAACATCTGAAGGACAACGTCTGAATCACAACATCTGAATCACAACATCTGAAGAACAACGTCTGAATCACAACATCTGAATCACAACAACTGAATCACAACATCTGAATCACAACATCTGAATCACAACATCTAAATCACAACATCTGAATCACAACATCTGAATCACAACATCTAAATCACAACATCTAAATCACAACATCTGAATCACAACATCTGAATCACAACATCTGAATCACAACATCTGAATCACAACATCTGAATCACAACATCTGAATCACAACATCTGAATCACAACATCTAAATCACAACATATGAATCACAACATCTGAATCACAACATCTGAATCACAACATCTGAAGGACAACATCTGAATCACAACATCTGAAGGACAACATCTGAATCTCAACATCTGAATCACAACATCTGAATCACAACATCTGAAGGACAACATCTGAAGGACAACATCTGAATCTCAACATCTGAAGGACAACATCTGAAGGACAACATCTGAATCTCAACATCTGAAGGACAACATCTGAAGGACAACATCTGAATCACAACATCTGAAGGACAACATCTGCATCACAACATCTGAAGGACAACGTCTGAAGGACAACGTCGGAAGGACAACATCTGAAGGACAACATCTGAAGGACAACGTCTGAAGGACATCGTCTGAAGGACAACGTCTATTACAAGCTACCCCAACGTCTATATTTTTCGGACTCAACAGAATGCGATACACAAATGTTCCGGAAGGTGAAAATTGGGAGTAGCGAAATTAGCCCTGCATTCTCCATCAAGAGGATCGAACAAAAAACTGGCCACAAAATAGCCATTTAGAAGACAATCTATATGGAGAGCTGCCTCCCAGGGAACAGTTCTTCTCAGATATAGTACTATTCATCTGAATCCTCCAACATAAAAATGAAATCGTAGAAGGAGAAGAAGAAATGACCCTAAACTGGGCCACACAAAACCTTCAGAGGCACGCGTGTCCTACGTTAAGAAATACAGCACTAGGACAAAAAAAAAAAAAAACTACAAAAAAAACAAAGTCCTTAATGTCAACTGAAGACGCCGCATCCATTTCCATGATTCAGATTTATATACAATAAATTCCATACGCCCTCTCTCTCCCTCATGTAACACAACACAACCTTTATCATCTTAAGACTTTTCACTCAAAATAAAATAGATTAAACAGTGCAATTTGGCAGTTTATATTTGTGTATACTTAAAGACTCTAACTCTTACAAAAACAACATATCAATTATGTATTTTGGGACTATATAACATTTTCAAATATAAACAAGTCTAAATATTTTATAGTAATTGACTTTTCGATCCTTGTGAAATAAAACTGAAGTTGCTAAGGGAAAAGATCGTCTCTCGAGACGTAAAATGCCACACACACACACACATACACACACAGAGGGAGGGAGAGAGAGAGAGAGAGAGAGAGAGAGAGAGAGAGAGAGAGATTAAACATTTCGTACACACATCGTATTCTTAGAGTGAATTACATTTCACTTGTCTAGACAACTTAGCAATATATATAACAGTTTACTTGTCCTAACTTATACATTTGATATAATGATATAACCAAGGAGGAAATATATATATATATGATAGAGATAGAGACACACGGAGGGGGTAAAATTAAATAGAAGAAAGACCAAAATAAAAAAAAGTACTGCAATAAACGAATACAATAAAACCAGGTAGAACAGTAAAATGCACAAGTTCCATTATTTCTGGTTCCCCTGTCACCCACTCAACACGCCACAAGACAAATACAACGACCCCGTGCCTTGCCCTCTGCCTGGCCCTCTGGCCCACCTTCCAGAATTCAAAGAGGTTTCAAGTCGCAATAAATACTATTGTTGCTCTATTATTTTAATGGCAAGCTTGAACCGGCACGCTAAATGGGAATAAGGTCAAACCCACGTGAACTTTGAGAAAAGAAGTAAAAGAACTCTTGATGTCTACGGCTAAGAAGAAACTGATCTACACATAAAGTGCTATTGGATGGTTGCTAAGTTACGCTGTAACCAACAGGAAGTTTGAACATTGGTTATATTAGGGTGATGTTGTTTTTTCTTTTTTGGTCTCATTAGAGTGCAGGACTTCTTATGATAACGGAGACACAAAACATATTTTGTCACATTTGATGCAGACAACGCCGTTGTCTGCCTAGGGTCCAAATGTGAACCGCCGAGAGACATCCAACATAATGAATGACCTTTGGTTTATTCGGATTCGGGGGTAGGGGGTATAGTATCTGATAAGTTACCGTGCTATCATACATACATACAGTATTTAATTTTAAAGATGTTATCCAAGACTTGATCTATCCCTCACCTACCTATCACAATATTTTAATTCTAATATTTGAACTAGATCTACATTACAAACTCTAAGTAGGCCTGCTAATTTTATTAATTTCCCAGGGCTTATTTATACATTAAAATATATTATGATATGAATAATTAAGATTAGGCAAAGGAGCCTTAGAAATAAAAAAAATAAAAAAACCCGAGATAAGCCGGATAAAAAACACAGCTCATTTATAAATAATGCTGTGTGCTAGAAGTTTGGAGGATCGAGCCTAATGTCCTTCAGTCACTTGACCAAAAGGCAGGACTTATTTTAGAAGCTTCCGATGGGGGTCGCCTCTGAGTTTGTGTCATTTTATAATTTTTATTATTTTTTTAATTTTTTTTTTAACATTTTCTTTTATTTCTAAAATGTGGTTTTCATATTCCGAAGATGAAAGGAAATGTTAGTGTGACTATGTATATAATATAGATATATAGATAGATAGTACTTTTAAGTAACTATATCACTCCTCAAGTATGTTTAATTCCCTATTTAAGTATATCAAATCAATGTAATATAACTTTGTACTTAAGGGATTACAACTGTATTTCAGTTTTCTGTTTTTGTTGAAGACGTGTTTTTAATCCCCGTATCTCCACATAGCTGGCTAGAGAGACTTGAACCTCACTGGGTCATAAATTAGAATGGCTACGTTGTGATGTCAAAAAAAATAGGTCGCTTAAGTGGAAAGGTCAATACAGCAAACATTTAATGGCCTTCCTCGCGGCCGAGTTGGTGGTGGAGGTTGGAGTCCTTGACTTTCTAAAATGATTGATTTCAAGTTGAACAATATTAACATGGAACCAAAATATCGTGTAAATTGTGTAGCTTACACACTGCTGCGTGGTAGAGATGATAATTGGCTGACTTAGCTTCACCGCGTCACAGTTCATTTATTTTGTTTGAGTTGTTAAGATAAAGAAGGATTGAATCACTGAATCACTGAATCACTCCTTTGTTTATCTTTTAGTTGAACTTATTACAGGTCGATACCTCGTATACTTAGAGTAAATGTTATTTCACTTACCTAGACATCGTAATCTTAGCGTAGATGATACTTGTCCTGACATCGTATTAACATATATAACATTTTACTCATCCCGACCTGTACATTTGATTACTCAAAAGTTATTAATAAATGCACTAGGTTCTTGTTCATTAATGTCCTTTACATTTTTCTGTAACTTTCTATTATGTAACATCACAATACGAAACTTACATTAGTATAAATACTATAGTACCATCAAATGTTATATTAAAATAAAACTATATTCATTGTTTGTGAAGTTAATTATAAGTATATTCCAACATTCCCATATTGTTTGAAACTATTTTCTACGACCTACAGGTTGTCTCTCTTTGTATATTTTTCTCTCTTTGTATATTTTTAAATCTGATTGTCTATTTCTCTATTATCTAGATTTTGTCTGTCTCTTGATATGTTTGATGATTGTCTGTTGTTCTATTATCTAGATTTTGTCTGTCTCTTGATGTGTTTGATAATTGTCTGTTGATCCACGAATTAGATTTTGTCTTTCTATTTATAGGTTTGGCCATTGTGTATCCCACGATGTCTCTATAGTTTCAATCAATGCTGTTCTTTTTATGCCACGATGTTTCTCATCTCTATAGTTTCAATGTTGTTCTGAGTATTTCCCAATCATGAGACATTCACCAGACAATCACTCGACAGAGACTACCAGCAGACATTTCTGAAGCAACAACTCACCCCCCCCCTCCATTTTTGTTTTCTTGAATTTTTTTGTCCATCTTTGCTAATCATAGATATTTGGTCCTGTGATAAGCAGATCTTTACGAGTCTTCGTCACGGCACGGATCACGGCGATATTGAAATTTTCATCCCGCGATCTCCCGGTGTTACGGTGTTGGATGTCAAACTGTTATTACAAGGAGGAATAACTCTCTACCGTCCAGCTTTGTTCGGTGACCTCCCTTCGTTCCCAGGCCTGACGGAGCGTGTCCCCTCCCTCCCCTACCTCTCTAGATCCTTCCCTATCAGGGAATGGTTATTATTAAATTAGAGCTCCACATGGACATTTCACGTGCTATACAACACGTCAAACATCCAATCGGAACTGTGCGCGTGCGTGCACTTTGGAATGGAAACGCAACAATGTCACAGTGCAGATTGAGTTTTGTCCAAAGTAATAAAAAACCAGCTAAATACAATTTAAAAAAATACTTTTAAAAAGGCGTATCTTAGAGGAATAACCGCAAAATCTCAATACTGCAAGGTTTTACTCCCTTTTTGTAAAATATAAAATTAATTAATTTCTACTCATTGATTAACTAATTGGTTAATTTTTTTTTACTGACTCATTTGTGTCGTCGTAGAATATGTGCCAAATTTCAACTTGATATGAGAATAAAAAAGTGGAAGAAAATTGTACGAAGATTAATCATTTAATCACATCTGCTAGTTCATGGGTCACGGTACAACGGTCCATTGAGTCAATGCTATGGTTTCCCAATCCCATTCGTGGCCGGAGGCCGAGCCCACGAGGGAGAAAACTCCATATTTATATGCTGTACCATCGCGATTCGTGGAGGAACCATCACCACCGGAAAACAGTGCGACGGATCGGACAGGATCAAGCCTTAAAGTCCTATTGGTGATCCTGGCCTCCTCGCGGCGGACTTTGGTAACGCTGTGAACGCCTCTAACAGCGGCTAACGGGGATCCCCTCCGTCTACGGTTTTCAAGGCCAAGTGGATGGAGCTTGTTAAATCCAGGATGTCCAACCCAATGTGTGGGTGCCTGGTTAAAAGCTGGATTAGGGTGCGCCGGAATGCGAGGCGCGCCCCATAAACGCCGTAGGCTCTAGAAGGTACGTTTCCGGATGTACGACATTGCATCTAGTCGCCCCACTGATGGCGAACTTTCTGGCGGTGAAAGCAACGAGTCTAGACAACCACTCATTATACCACAAGGTATTCGCGGCAAGCGTGACATTGGAAGCTAGCTCAGCGAACCCGAGTTCCTGAGTAGGTAGCATTGATCCCACTTGAGGAGATCGAATCCAACAGTCTAACATGCAACCAGTTTCGCCCGCACTCGGGTATTTCACTCACATGGCTTTACAAAATTTATCTATTAAACCCGAGTATGGGCATTACTCACTCGATAGGCCCCGCTCTATCAATCCTAACGACGGGTTGATGTCCGATAAGTTAGCTACCGTCGTTGTTCTTCAAGATGTCCGCCCACTAAGCTCACCGATATTGACAGCAAAAACTAACCAAGGGTTGCTGCAGGGTGGCCAGCGCCCCTCGACGCAAGTCGAGCCAAGCTACCCATCAAAAACCACGGACGGGGAAGTCGTGACCCCCACACCAAATGTGACCAATAAAAGCTCGGAAAAGGAACGCAAGAGGGACGGTCCCTCTAAGCCCAAACATGTTAAAGGTACTGGGCAACTCAGAATCATATCATTTAATGCGAATAGGCAATTGCGCCTTAAAAAGCCTGAAATTGAGAGACTGCTGTCGGAACTCGAGGTCGATGCGTTCTTGGTGCAGGAAGCTGGCAACGCTGGTAGGAAACGGAGCTGTGTGCCCTCGCTCTCGGGCTTCACGGCCTTTACCTGTTCCTGTGTAAAATGTCAGAAGTTAGTCACTTTTGTCAGGAACCCTTTGCTTGCTCGTGTGAAGGGAGCCACCTCACGGGGATGTGGTGAGACCGACACGCTCCTGGTTGAAATATTTAAAGATGGACAGAGATTTGAATGCCTAAATGTCTATAATCCACCGCGAAGTGTCCTTACACTCGATAGCAAAAGCCTCTCCAGTACCAGAACGATAGTGGCGGGTGATTTCAATGCCAAAATCCAGGTTATAGGTTGTACAACAACCGATCCCTCGGGACAGAAAGTAATCGACTTATGCGACGGAACAAATTTGGTTCTCCTCAACGACGTTGATTCTCCAAACACATTCATTCACTCCGGGCATGGAGGGGAATCGAAACCAGATTTGTGCCTGGCGTCTGCGGACATAGTTGCTAAGAGTCGACTAGACGTCCTGGGGGACTTGGGATCGGATCATCTGCCGCTAATGGTCTCAATTGATCTCGGAACGACAAAACAAACAGCCTGCCCTAGACGTAAGTGGGTGTACGCTAAGGCGGACTGGGAGCTTTTCAGGATTTCATCAGATACACTCCTGGAAGGACTTGATATTGATTTTGAGAATATTGACGCAACTTACAGTCTCTTTGTGAAGGCTCTTTTATCTGCGGCTCGTAGGGCCATTCCGCGAACCAGTGGTAAGCGCAAGTACCGATCCTTTTGGTCTCGAAAGTTGGCACGTCTTGTCCGACAACGAAAAGCAGCACGAAGACGGCATGCTAGACAAAAAACGGAGGAGACGAGACGAGCCTACAATAAACTCACGGCATTGGTAAGAGATACGGTGTCAGAAGAGTCGTTAAAAAAGTGGTCGGAGACCTGTGCGAACCTGGATCTCGCGGATGGACGACAGGCATGGAAGTTACTAAACAACTTGGCTGGAGTGGGGGAACCGAGGGTAGCGGAGCCCCTGCAAACGCCTAGTGGCCCTGTTATTACTGACAAGAAGAGAGCGGAGGCTTTGAACAAACACTTTGCTGGAGTCTCCAAAGCACACAAAAAATCTTCCGTGTCGATGGCCCTTGACCGTGTTAGAAGAGCCAATGAAAAACGCAAGTGGGTCGACAGCAAGGCTGGGACGGAAACATTCTCAGAGCCCTTTACCATGATGGAGGTGGCTTTCGCGATAAAAAAGGCGAGACTACACAAGGCAGTGGGGCCAGATGGCATCAGCGCTGAGATGCTAAAAAATCTTGGAACGATTGGCCTCCTAAAACTTCACGGCTTACTAAATCGGACATGGACTCAAGGGGACTTCCCAAAGGCATGGAGATTGGCTACCATTGTTCCTATCCTTAAAAAGGGCAAGAATGCAAACAGCCCTGAGAGTTACAGACCAATTTCCCTCACATCGTGTGTGGGAAAGATTGCGGAGAGAATTATTAACCGACGCCTTACGTGGTACCTAGAGTCCCACAATTTGATTTGTCAGGAACAAGGTGGTTTCAGACAGCGGCGTAGCGCAATGGACCAGGTTACAGTCTTTATGCAAGAGGTGGCAGACGGTTTTCAGAGAGGCGGAAGGGAGAAGAAGGGTGAGTCGACACTCGCGGTTTTTCTGGATCTCAAACAGGCGTACGATAGGGTCTGGAGACAAGGTTTGTTGCTCAAGTTGATGGACCTTGGGGTAAACTCCAATATGTACCGATGGATAAAAAGCTTCCTAACGAACAGGTTAGTTCAGACACGTTATGGCGAGCAGTTGTCAAATAAGAAGGTACTCGAGCAGGGGTTGCCTCAGGGCTCGTCACTCTCATGCACACTTTTTCTGGTATTCATCAACGATTTGACCAAACGCCTAGGGTGTCGCTCACTACTTTTTGCGGACGATTTGCTGATCTGGAAAACTGGGAGATCTGCAGCCGCTCTAGCTGCGGAAATCCAACGTGACCTAGTCACGATTTCTTGCTACACACGTTTGTGGAATATGGAGGTTAATTGCGCGAAAACAGTCTGGACCCTTTTCACTCTTGGCAAAGATATCTATAAAGAAAAGATTTCTCTCTCAATCAATGGTACCGAATTAAAGATGGAAGCCAAGCCGAAATACCTGGGAGTCACCCTGGACCCAAAAATGGGTTTGTCCGACCATGTGAGAACAGTGCGAGAGCAAGCGTCAGAGAGCCTTAAGGTAGTCAAGCGGTTAGCCACGACCAAGTGGGGGGCCAAAGCGAACGTGTTACGGGCCCTCTACATTGGAGCGGTAAGGTCGAGGATGGAGTACTCGTCTCTTGCACAGGTCTATGCCTCACAAACGTCTCTAGCGGGGCTGGACTCAGTGCAGAACCAAGCAATTAGACTCATTTGTGGTGCATTTCGTACAACGCCAACTGCGGCATGTGAGGTCATGACAAATCTCCCACCACTGAGATTACGAAGGGAGCGAGCCGTTATGATTGCTTATGAAAAATTCAAACGGCTAGAAGAGGGCTGCCCAGTCAGGAGTCTGGTCGACAAATGGCAGGGCGGAAATCGGCTGAAGCGGAACTCTTTCATGCACTCGGTGCGGGAATTGTCCAAAGAAGTCGATTTACCCCAGAACAGAGCAGCTCTCGCTCTGCATGGGGCTTCTTCTCCGGCGAATGCTCCTGGAGTCCCAGAGGTGAGGAAATCGCTGATTGACCCAGAAGTTAACAAGAAATGCACAAAAACTGTCCTACGAAACACTGCCAGGAAAACTGTCGCCCAGTACCCAGCTGATTGCATTAAAGTGTACACAGATGGTTCCACGAGAGAGAACCTCGGACAAAAAACCTCTGGGTATGGTGTGGTAGTTCGATTCCCTGGCTCGACTGAAAACGATGAGATTCTAGGTGCGTGTTCTGGCAGGAGCAATTACGTTGCTGAAATGGTTGCAATTCAAAATGCAGTAGAGTACATTGAAGAACGACTTAACGAGAAAACAGCACAACCCAGTCCTATTGTGCTATTTACAGACTCTATGTCGAGCCTACAAGCCATTGAAAGCCCTGCAGATACGCTCCCGGAACCCCTGGCAAAAACACTGGCGTGCGTGGGACGCCTCCAAGAAAAACACAAAATTCGGACGACATTCCAATACGTACCAGGACACGTGGATGTGGAGGGTAACGTGAAGGCTGACTTATTAGCCAAGCTCGGCACAAAACTGGACCCTGTGGACGAGCCACAGACTTTTGAGCAGGCGCGTACGATAGTGGACGAATGGGCAAGAAATAAATGGAACAAAAGCTGGGAGACTGGTAATACGGGAAGGGAAGTCTGGCAAAACTTAAAAGGGCCCTCAAAATCGGACGAATGGTGGCAGCTAAATAGGGAAGAACAGGTGACAATTGCTAGGTACCGAACGGGACACTGTCCAATCGGTGCCTATTTTGCTAAATTTAAACCAAATTTCGACTCACGCTGCAGGCATTGTCAGGACGACATCGAAACAGTTAACCACATCCTTTACGAGTGCGCAACACTACACCCTAAACAAGGCCATTTGAGTGAAACAAAAGCTGGTTTGCATGAGGAGCTGACTCTGTACGGAGACAGAGAAGCTTTGAGAAGGACTGCCGCTTTCCTTGTCCGTGTTATCAGAGAATAGAGTTCTCAACACGGTGCCCTAGTGCGATGAGACTTACACGGATCAAGCCTTTAATCCATCCTCACTTAGAGCAAGTACACTCGCTAGAGCAGCGTTCTCAATCTTTTATGCTCGGCGACCCCTTTTTACAATCCCCCACTCTGCTGCGACCCCCCCCCCCCCCCCACACACATACAGCAATAGAAGAATAGACAATAACAATCCACATTTTCGACGGTCTTTGGCGACCCCTGGCAAATCGTCAATCGACCGCCAAGAAGATCACGACCCACAGGTTGAGAACCCCTGCACTAGAGTCTACTGTGGTAGCTTACTGGAGGTCCTGTTCGCTCTCGTTCTTTGCCTTTCCTCTTCACCGGGCAGGAATCCTCCGTATTTATAAGACCATCTTAGGCACCAACTTGGAAGAGAGCATCTGGTTGTAGGCGGCTTCGGAACGAGACAGCTGGAGATCACTTACAAAGGTCACGTGATACACATTTGAGACCAAAAGAAAATTGCCGGCAGCGAAAAGAGCATTGAAATCGACTAACGATGAACAATGGTTATGTCTGCGCTGAATGTGGCATAATATGTAAGTCGCAGTTAGGGCTGTGTATCCACGCGAAATACTTTACTCTTTATTAGGTCTTTTTGACCACTTGGTTTGATCCTAGGCTCAATTCTCATGTTTACAGTGCCCTCAGAGTTTAAAAATAGGCTAAGTTCTCATGTTTACAGTGCCCTCAGAGTTTAAAAATAGGCTAAATTCTCATGTTTACAGTGCCCTCAGAGTTTAAAAATAGGCTTAATTCTCATGTTTACAGTGCCCTCAGAGTTTAAAAATAGGCTTAATTCTCATGTTAACAGTGCCCTCAGAGTTTAAAAATAGGCTTAATTCTCATGTTAACAGTGCCCTCAGAGTTTAAAAATAGGCTAAATTCTCATGTTTACAGTGCCCTCAGAGTTTAAAAAAGGCTTAATTCTCATGTTAACAGTGCCCTCAGAGTTTAAAAATAGGCTAAATTCTCATGTTAACAGTGCCCTCAGAGTTTAAAAATAGGCTAAATTCTCATGTTTACAGTGCCCTCAGAGTTTAAAAATAGGCTTAATTCTCACGTTTACAGTGCCCTCAGAGTTTAAAAATAGGCTTAATTCTCACGTTTACAGTGCCCTCAGAGTTTAAAAATAGGCTTAATTCTCATGTTTACAGTGCCCTCAGAGTTTAAAAATAGGCTTAATTCTCATGTTTACAGTGCCATCAGAGTTTAAAAATAGGCTTAATTCTCATGTTTACAGTGCCCTCAGAGTTTAAAAATAGGCTAAATTCTCATGTTAACAGTGCCCTCAGAGTTTAAAAATAGGCTAAATTCTCATGTTAACAGTGCCCTCAGAGTTTAAAAATAGGCTAAATTCTCATGTTTACAGTGCCCTCAGAGTTAAAAAATAGGCTTAATTCTCGTGTTTACAGTGCCCTCAGAGTTTAAAAATAGGCTTAATTCTCGTGTTTACAGTGCCCTCAGAGTTTAAAAATAGGCTAAATTCTCGTGTTTACAGTGCCCTCAGAGTTTAAAATAGGCTAAATTCTCATGTTCACAGTGCCCTCAGAGTTTAAAAATAGGCTTAATGTTTACAGTGCCCTCAGAGTTTAAAAATAGGCTTAATTCTCATGTTAACAGTGCCCTCAGAGTTTAAAAATAGGCTTAATTCTCATGTTAACAGTGCCCTCAGAGTTTAAAAATAGGCTAAATTCTCATGTTTACAGTGCCCTCAGAGTTTAAAAAAGGCTTAATTCTCATGTTAACAGTGCCCTCAGAGTTTAAAAATAGGCTAAATTCTCATGTTAACAGTGCCCTCAGAGTTTAAAAATAGGCTAAATTCTCATGTTTACAGTGCCCTCAGAGTTTAAAAATAGGCTTAATTCTCACGTTTACAGTGCCCTCAGAGTTTAAAAATAGGCTTAATTCTCACGTTTACAGTGCCCTCAGAGTTTAAAAATAGGCTTAATTCTCATGTTTACAGTGCCCTCAGAGTTTAAAAATAGGCTTAATTCTCATGTTTACAGTGCCATCAGAGTTTAAAAATAGGCTTAATTCTCATGTTTACAGTGCCCTCAGAGTTTAAAAATAGGCTAAATTCTCATGTTAACAGTGCCCTCAGAGTTTAAAAATAGGCTAAATTCTCGTGTTTACAGTGCCCTCAGAGTTTAAAAATAGGCTTAATTCTCGTGTTTACAGTGCCCTCAGAGTTTAAAAATAGGCTAAATTCTCGTGTTTACAGTGCCCTCAGAGTTTAAAATAGGCTAAATTCTCATGTTTACAGTGCCCTCAGAGTTTAAAAATAGGCTTAATTCTCATGTTTACAGTGCCCTCAGAGTTTAAAAATAGGCTAAATTCTCGTGTTTACAGTGCCCTCAGAGTTTAAAATAGGCTAAATTCTCATGTTTACAGTGCCCTCAGAGTTTAAAAATAGGCTTAATTCTCATGTTTACAGTGCCCTCAGAGTTTAAAAATAGGCTAAATTCTCATGTTAACAGTGCCCTCAGAGTTTAAAAATAGGCTTAATTCTCATGTTTACAGTGCCCTCAGAGTTTAAAAATAGGCTAAATTCTCATGTTTACAGTGCCCTCAGAGTTTAAAAATAGGCTAAATTCTCATGTTTACAGTGCCCTCAGAGTTTAAAAATAGGCTAAATTCTCATGTTAACAGTGCCCTCAGAGATTAAAAATAGGCTTAATTCTCATGTTAACAGTGCCCTCAGAGTTTAAAAATAGGCTAAATTCTCATGTTAACAGTGCCCTCAGAGTTTAAAAATAGGCTAAATTCTCATGTTTACAGTGCCCTCAGAGTTTAAAAATAGGCTAAATTCTCATGTTTACAGTGCCCTCAGAGTTTAAAAATAGGCTAAATTCTCATGTTAACAGTGCCCTCAGAGTTTAAAAATAGGCTAAATTCTCATGTTTACAGTGCCCTCAGAGTTTAAAAATAGGCTAAATTCTCATGTTTACAGTGCCCTCAGAGTTTAAAAATAGGCTAAATTCTCATGTTTACAGTGCCCTCAGAGTTTAAAAATAGGCTAAATTCTCATGTTTACAGTGCCCTCAGAGTTTAAAAATAGGCTAAATTCTCATGTTTACAGTGCCCTCAGAGTTTAAAAATAGGCTAAATTCTCATGTTTACAGTGCCCTCAGAGTTTAAAAATAGGCTAAATTCTCATGTTTACAGTGCCCTCAGAGTTTAAAAATAGGCTAAATTCTCATGTTTACAGTGCCCTCAGATTTTAAAAATAGGCTAAATTCTCATGTTTACAGTGCCCTCAGAGTTTTAAAATAGGCTAAATTCTCATGTTTACAGTGCCCTCAGAGTTTAAAAATAGGCTAAATTCTCATGTTTACAAGTAAATGAAAACGAAACACACAAAAATGGTGACGTTAATAAAATAATAATATAAAGATCAAGCTAAAAAAGGTGCCGAAATTTAGGCTTGGTCTTCAAGGAGGTAATCGACGTAAATATCATCAGAAGAATCGATTCTCATACTTTTACGCCTGATATCGCCGGAAATGGAATTACGCCCATTACTATCGAGTAGCTTTAATTATCTGGTGAAATTCGTGCGACGGTCTCATAAAAAAAAGCTCTCTTAATGCTAGGCTCAGATTTAATCATTTCATTCCACCAATGGTTGTTCTGTATATTTTTTTTTTAAGTTTTTTTTTTTTTAAACTAAGGTTTGTTCCGCTTTATATTTTTATTTATAATATTGGGCTTCACGTATATAAGACCCAAGCTAAATGATTAAGATGCCAATAAAACATAGTATTATCCCTGGGGGAAAAACTGTTAACAAGAAAATTGTTGACATAAAGATCCAAGGTTGAAAGATGTTCACTAATGAAGTCCCAGTTAGAAATTTGTTAGGACCTCAGCTAGTATACTGTTGAGTGTTGATATCCCAGCTACAATACTGTTGAGTGTTGATATCCCAGCTAGAATAATGTTGAGTGTTGATATCCCAGCTAGAATAATGTTGAGTGTTGATATCCCAGCTACAATACTGTTTAGTGTTGATATCCCAGCTAGAATAAAGTTGAGTGTTGATATCCCAGCTACAATACTGTTGAGTGTGGATATCCCAGCTAGAATAATGTTGAGTGTTGATATCCCAGCTAGAATAATGTTGAGTGTTGATATCCCAGCTACAATACTGTTTAGTGTTGATATCCCAGCTAGAATAAAGTTGAGTGTTGATATCCCAGCTAGAATACTGTTGAGTGTTGATATCCCAGCTACAATACTGCTGAGTGTTGGTATCCCAGATAGAATACTGTTGAGTGTTGGCATCCGAGATAGAATACTGTTGAGTGTAGATATCCCATCTAGATTACTGTTGAGTGTTGATATCCCAGCTACAATACTGTTAAGTGTTGGTATCCCAGATAGAATACTGTTGAGTGTTGGTATCCCAGATAGAATACTGTTGAGTGTTGGCATCTCAGCTACAATACTGTTGAGTGTTGGTATTCCAGATAGAATACTGTTGAGTGTTGATATCCCAGCTACAATACTGTTGAGTGTTGATATCCCATCTAGAATACTGTTGAGTGTTGATATCCTAGCTACAATACTGTTGGGATTTCAGCTAGAAAACTCTGAGGGACCAAGATATTCCTAATGATAAGTGAGCTCTGATCAAAACTCTAATGTTTTTACAGTTGGGTACGTCACAAAGTATTGTCTATTCCCGAGGTGGGAACAACAACCACAAAAATTACATTGATATGAATATGGATGAAACTAAAACGCGAAATAATTGCGCCTTTTGGTTTTCCTCGTGTGGTCATCTTCCCTGCGGCCTCTGTTGTTGTCATTTCCGGGCATTCTGAACTACTAGCACGTTTTTTTTTTGGATAACAAAATTGTAAAGAAACGAGGAATTAAAGTCATAGTAAACAACAGAGGCGGCCACCTGAGTGGGTCTGATGCTGTCGAACACGGCTCCCAGCTAGTGTCAAAACCAGTAGGACAAAACGTAACATCACGCTTCCCCCCCCCCCCAAACACACACAACACACACACACCAACAAACGGACAAAATGATCAGTATGGGGCCACAGGCAGACGTCAGGTCCCTAACGTTAAGTGCTTCACAAAAAAAACTATCTCATCGTTAGGAAGTTCTTGTATTCTATTGTTCTCCCGAGTGTCTGTCTGTCTGTCTCTACCGAGATCTGGTATTCTCTCTTTTATAACAAAAATCAGGTATTCTAAAATGTTCTACTAAGTCTAAAAAAGAATGTGATGAGAGACCAACACGAGGAAATGAATCGGAGCGACTTTCCGACACAATTGTCCTCATTTCTATAGTCCATACACAAAAAATGGCAACAATCGCTCCCTATTCTTGAAGCCCAACGCCTAACTGTTCTTTTCCGCGCCCTCGTGAAACTATGGAAAAGTGTTTTTTTTGTTTTGTATTTGTTTTCTCGCTTTGTTACTGGCATGTAGAACTGTGAGGCGCCCACGAGTACAACTAAGGGGCGCCCCGAGTATCATTTGATTTCATTGAAACTTTGACAAACATGAGAGCAATCAATCCGAATGTAGTTACGAGGGGGACATTGTGGAGACACACACACACGCACACACTTTTTCTAAACTCTGATATCCTTTTCTTTCAGAGGCACTTCCTTGATGATTTGTTATAACAATCAATCTATCTATCTATCTATCTATCTATCTATCTATCTATCTATCTATCTATCTATCTATCTATCTATCTATCTATCTACATATTAGCTACGTCAATGTTTCCGGAAGAAACACGCAAGTCTAGTGAAATTCTAGACTTCTTTATATAAAATTCGGAAATTCCCATTCCCTTCTCGTGAACCTGAGCTGAGTGTAACAATAATACTCATGAACAACTTCCGCCTTATACAATGTTAGCTTCCACGTCTAATAGGCTACTTGTGAGACATTGCTGGTGAAATGAATTTATATAGATATATAATTAGAACGGACTAGTCTCCAATTTTTAAAGCACACAAAGGAGGATGCAGGCCACTGATCCGGCAGCATTAAACAAAATGGCTCTGCTGAAGAGGTTTATACTCGTTACCGCCATGTTGATTAAATATCGAAACTGTTTAAATTGAACTTGTCAATTTTACGTTGCATTCAGTGAATTGTTTCGTTTACTCACTAACAACCAAAATGGTCGTTTTTGTTTCATAAATTTGAAGGGCAAGGTCCATAAAAAAAGGACTTTTTTTGTCATTATGCATATTTGTGTCACTTTTTAAAAAAAGTATACTAATAGTTTATACTCTATGTGATATAGAGTCTATATTTGAAATACATTCTATATTTTCTGTTAATAGTTCTATTTTTGGTTTCTTGTGGCAAGCCTGAATAAAGCAAGAAGTACAGTGCTGTCATAAAGCATTTAAAAGCCCTGTTTCCGGTTCCCTCACTGTTCCTCAAACAAATGCTTCACTTCAAAGGCTTTTGGTATCTCAGCACGACAAGGGAAACCATCGACTTCAATGGACCAATCTGGATTAGGAGGCACATTTATTTCAAAGAGACACAAATTAATGTTCATTTTAAAACGTTTATGGAACAGACGTATAGTCATGTACCTTTCTGGAAATAGATTTGAATAAAACATTTAGTTTTTTAGTGTGGCGATTGGTTGGGATGGAGGGAAAAACACAACAATGTCACGAGTACTTAATACGCATTGCCTTCTGATGAGGTTTAGAGGTCATCTCTGATGGTCAACTTCCAGACTTACACGGACAGAACTAAAAGTTCAATTATTTGTTTATGTTATTATCTCTCATTCTCATTCTGTCTATATTTCTGCTATTTGTCTGTATTTCTGTCTATTTGTCTGTATTTTTCTACTTATCTGAGAACGCAGAAGAAGAAAGAAGAATTCTGCGTCTCTCTATTTCTTCATCGCTCTCTCTCTCTTTCTCTCTCTTTCTCTCTCTCTCTCTCTCTCTCTCTCTCTCTCTTTGTCTCTGTCTCTCTCTTTAATTCTTTTAATTTTCCTTTAAAAAAAAGTTTTTTAGGGGGTAAGTTTTTTTTTCTAACTTGATTTAAAGTGAGTTTCTTCCCGCTCTTCACTTCTCATTAATAACTTTCTTGTATCATCTTCTTCTTCTTCTCTTTCTGTATTCTGTTTCTCTCCACCTCACTTTTTTGCTTCTGCCCCCCCCCCCTCTCTCTTCTCGCTCCCTCTCTCTTGCTCTCCATTATTTCTCTCCCTCTCTTTCCGTTTCTCTCTCTCTCTCTCTCTCTCTTCACATTCCAACATGACCTGAAACACATCTTTGCTTTGTGATAGTCTCCTGTCGTCCGAACAGGTCGTGTCACTCTGATGTCAGGTCCAATCCCAGCATGTGATTGACAAATCAATGGTTGTCTCAACCCGCCCCCCCCCCCCAACATTACCCAGCACTACTCAGCACCATCCAGCCTCAAACTGCAGAAAAAAAAGCCGTTTTTAGAAAAAAGAACAAAAAAAAAACACAAAAAAAAACAACACAAAAACTACAAAGTATCTTTTCGCATTCAGGCAATGTTAATCTTTGCTTTGTTCCCGGTAATAGTACAAAGTACAGGCATACGTTACTTGATAGAAACAAACAGAACACTCTGTCAGCTCTATACAAAGTTTACTGGCACAAAATGTACAGTCTATGTTGGTCTATCGTTGGTTTTACCCATTCACAATAACTTACAAAACTAGTTGACTGGTCGTGTGACATGCGATTCAGACTGTCCAGCGGAGTTCGAACCCTGCCCGCTTCCATTTCTACAGGAGATCTGAGCTAGGACGTTATAGTCGTCAATTCTCAAAGGACGTCTGATATGAAACAAGCGAAATATACAAATACTTTAAAAAAAAACAACAACTTATCTATGGCAAAGAACCCTAATAAACTATTATATTTCTCAGTACTGCAAGGTTTAGCTCCCCTTTTTTCTATACAAAACAAGTGAGAAAAAAAAGAGGAGAACCCCAATTTACTATCTTATCTGTCAATACTGCAAAGTTTAACTCCCCTTTTTCTTTATAAAAAAATTATTATCCCTAATGGATTAACTACCTGGTTAACTTTTTTAAAAACTGTTGTCATCGACAGTGAATAATTGTGCGAAATGTCAAAAGTGGGAAGATGGAAAAATTAGGTGTACAAATATTGTACCAGATAGACAAAGTTTTGTGGAAAAAAAAAAAAAAACAGCAACGAAGACCTGGACAGTGTTTCTTAGAATCTGGTATGATTTTTGGTGAAAAGCAGAGCAGCAGAATGTTTTTAAATCTACAGAGTTCAAAGTGTTCTGGTTTCATGTCAACTATGACACTTCCTCGTAACCCTTCTCTTAAATGCCAATTGGGTTGACATCCATATGTTCACAGTGACATCTAAATCATTCTCTGTCCTTTAGCGGCGCCCAGAGTCGGAGATGGTGATAGGTACTTTCTCCTCACCCCGCTCACCCATCTAACAAAACATAACCTACCCCAATCTCCCCCCTCACCCCTTTTTGTGTTGTGTCCTACCAAGGAGACCTAAACACTACTCGCCACACCCCCCTGGAGTCTTCAAGTGAAGAGGAATATCATATTCCCACTCTCTCACCCCCCCCCCCCGTAACATCCATTCTTCACAATGATCTGACGGATGCTGGAAGTTTCCTGTTCTCTATCCACAATCCTTTGTATTTCTTCAATTCTATCAAAAGGAGAAAGCCCCCCCCCCCCCACTCCTAAAAAAAAAATAATAAAATGATACGATATTATTATCTCACAGAGAACAAAAAGTTCATGGCCCAGGGCGCTGTGATTTCTTTGACACCGTAGGAAAGTCTCAACGTAAAAGCTGAAAGGGGAAAGTTTTTTCGGGCCGGAGTAACAACAGTAGACCGCCCACTGTCACACCCATCTCGAAGAAGTTCCGTTATTTTAAACATTGTCGAAATCAGTCGAATGATGGTTCAGAACGTCAAATAACGAGACTTGTTACCTCACGTACAGCCATGGATCGCCCGCTGTATGACACTATAACAGTATAAGAGTATAACAATAGGCGAACTCTGAATGACACTATAACAGTATAAGAGTATGACAATAGGCGAACTCTGAATGACACTATAACAGTATAAGAGTCTAACAATAGGCGAACTCTGAATGACACTATAACAGTATAAGAGTATAACAATAGGCGAACTCTGTGATACGTTATCTCCATAGCGTCTTCTATTCTCTTCTTGCGCAGTCGGTTAATTTTATTTTTAAATCACTAATTATACAATAATTACAATTTGTTTCTTTTTCTATTTATTGTTTGTATGCCTCTTCAGGTTCTTGTGTTAAGTGTAAGTTTTTGTTTTTAACTTGTGTCTCCTGTTTTCTTCTAGTGCTCGTCCTGGAAGGCCCCCAAAGCGTGTCCACTCCAACAATCCGCTGGACAATGACGTCTTAGAGAAGCTGAAAAGAAGAAAACTGGACATTCCTGGAGAGTATCCTTATGATCAGAGATTCTACGGTAAGGATTGGTCTCTCCTCACTTTGTTCTCTCTCTCTCTCTCTCTCTCTCCCATGCTCTCTCATTTTCTCTATTTCCTTCTTCAATCTCTCTTCTGTCTCTCTCTCTCTCTCTCTTTTCATATCTCTACCCACGTTCGTTCACTCTTTTCTCCTTTTGGTCTCCATCTCCTCCCTCCTTGTCTGTTTCCCTCCCCCCTCTAACTCCTCCTATTTATTTATCTCGTCTGTGTTCGCGGTAAATGATGCAAGCAATATTCAAAGAAAACAAAACTAAATGAAATATTAGACTTTTATTACATGTAAAGCACCCCCCCCCATTTTTTTTCCAAATCTCATAAAATATAAAATATATTTAAAAAAAAAGCAAATACAAAACAAAAACTTCACACCCAAATGAAATCAACTGAGCTTACTATCTCTCAACTATCTTATAACGCACGTATTTGTTCTCTACTCAAGCATTACATTAGAAACAACAACTGGATTCGCCCTGCCTTCAGTTCTCTCAATAGCCAAGTGGAAATGGGTTTATTGTTAAGGAGGTTGTATAGACATTTAACTAGAGGGCTGGGAAAGCCATTGAGCCAGCTTGTCCTTGTTGCCCCTCTGATTGAGATGCCAATAAGAAAACAGACGTCGCGAGCTCCGACAATCTGTTTATCCTCATTAGCACCCAACCTGGCCTTACAAGGGCGGATACCCTCCCAACCCCTCCCAACCACTCCTTTTTTTTCCCCTCGCTGTCTACAAAGACGAAGATTTATCGTCCATTTTTAAATATATTTTTTAAATTCTTCGCCTTCCCATTCTTATAAATATTGTTCAAAGGGAAGGAAATCGCTTTGATTGTTGTCCTTATTGAGATAGTTGTCAAGAGTATTTACCCTTGTTTATTTTAAACTTTAGGCGACTGTTATTGATTAATATAGTAGACCTTAACCTGGGCTACCGCTGCTAAATTTAGAATTAAATGGTCGATACCGCATGGGCGTAGCCAGGATTTTTTTCGGGACTCCCCTCCCCCGCATATATATATATGTGTGTGTGTGTGTATGTGTGTGTACTTTGTTAATCTTTATTACATTCTGACCCTTCATTCTTGCGGAAGACGTTTATTGTAACCTACAATAGGTTCTTCCTGGAGTTAGTGAAAAAATTGTAGACTCCCCGCTATTGCCTGCTTATTGACTTAGATCCTCCCGCGTCGTTCGGCGCATTGGGCGGCAAGCTGCTTCCACAACAATCTGTCACTGGTAATGTCTGAAGTCTCTTCCCACCTGCTCTGAGGACCTCCATGAAAGTGAAGCGCCAAGTTGTACTAGAATGTCCCTGTTTGCGTTTTCCTCGTAATGGCCTCCATGTCATCGCAACTCTTATTATGTGTAATTCACTTTGTCGGAGAACATGTCCCGCAAACCTCATGCGACGCTCTGTCACAACCTTACCAGTTCGGCATATGATTTCCTTGATTGAGACCCGATCTCTCTAACTGACTCCTAAAATCCGTCTTAGCCATCTTTGTTGAGCCACATTTAGTGTTTTTCATTTTCGGCAAATGACTATTCACTGCACTTTATTAACTGAGCCCAGCCACTGGTAGAAATTTGTAACCTCTCTTAGCTACCCTCTTGGAAGTAGGTGACTGTAGTTTGCTTTAAAATTTGTATCGAAAAGGGAAGTTTTATTGTCAAAATATTTTTTTTTTTGGGGGGGGGGGGATGTAAACTAATAAATCTTTGGAGTTTTTTTTTTTTAACAAATTCATAACCCCCTTGGCTACGCTCATAGAATTTGGTGACTGTTGTTTGCTTTAGAATAAATTGAAGAGAGAGTTTTTCAACCTCAAAACTCAACTCTCTGTATGGGGGTATTTATACTAAAACCATCTGGAGGGGTTTTAAACTTTTAAAAAAGCCCTCTGGGGAGGGGGGTTTAAACTCGAAATCCTCTTTGGCTTGGTTACGCTCTTATAATTTTAAGTGCGTAATTTGCTTTTTTTTTTATATTGAAGAGGTATTTTTTTAGATTCAAACCTCGCTGAAAGGGGGTTTAAACTCAAAACCCCTTTGGTTACGCTCACAGCATTTTGAGTGCGTAATTTGCTTTTTTTTTCATATTGAAGAGGTATTTTGAAGAGGTATTTTTTAGCTTCAAACCCCACTGAAGGGAGGTTAAACTAAAGAATCCTTTTGGCTACGCTCATAGAATTTTAAGTAATTTGCTTTTTTTATATTGAAGAGGTGGTTTTTAGCCTCAAACCTTTCTGGAGGGTGGTTTTAAACACAAAACTCTTCATGGCTAGAATCTGGTTTTAAGGTTAGGGTTCACTAGCGTATTTGTAAGGATTCTGGTTGGCTTACGAGCTCGTTAGGTTTGGGGAGTGACCAGCGTGCTGGTTTAGGTTTGGGGAGTGACCAGCGTGCTGGTTTAGGTTTGGGGAGTGACCAACGTGTTCGTTTGGGTTTGGAGTTCTATAGTGTGCTCGTAAGGGTTTGGGGTTGACTAGCGTGCTCGTAAGGGTTTGGGGTTGACTAGCGTGCTTGTTAGGTTTCGGGGTATCCAAATTCTGTTATTACAGCTATTTAGTGGCCCATTTGTTTTTAAATAAGCTTTAAATAATCTTGAGTCATAGAGTGAAAGTCTACATTTTAATATTATTTGTCCTTTAATTGGAAGAGATTTAAAAATTTGATTATACAGAGCAAAAAAAAAATAAATTATCCTATTCCTTTGAACAATGATTGAATCCAATGATCAAAACACTTTCTTTATTTTGTACAGCGGATACACCAACAAGTGAGCTTTTTATATTTTTCAGGTATTTATGAACATCTCCGATATTAAAAGCTGTAGCTGAGATCAAGTCTTTTAAATAGGTCTTGATAAATTCTGATACACATATAGATGAATATGGACTGTTTGATAATGTAAAGAATCTCAATAAAACAAGATTAGAAAGAAAAACAAAGCAACTCGGAATGAAAAAAACTAACAAAAAACTAACAAAAAAACTAACAAACAGATAATAAAACTTTCTGTAATAATAGGAAGAAAATTTGTGGAAGATAAATAAAAATAATGAATTACACACAGAAACTCTCTCACACAATCAGACACTCGTACAGCTAAACACACCTACACAATCTCTGCTAATGGCCACGTGTGGAAGCCATCACTTGGTTCTAGTTATGAAAACATCTGGGGTTATGATGACTATTTGGCCATTTCACTTCAAAACTCGCGCAGACTCAGAGTGTTTTGTGAACAAGTTTCTTTCAAAGTGCTGCCACAACAAGACAAGCAAACTCTTGAAACTATCTTTTTTTTTTTTTTACAAACTTTTACATTTCAACTTTTTTTCTTAAGCCTCATTCTGTCATAGTCATTATGAAATATTTTCATCTGAGGATCAGATTTTTAAATTGAGAAAAGATTAAATGTGGTTCAACAAAGATGGCTAAGACGAATTTTAGGAGTCAGTTATAGAGATCGGGTCTCAAACAAGGAAATCCTATGCCGAAGTGGGATTCGACCACTTTGAGAGGTTGTGACAGAGCGTCGCATGAGGTTTGCGGGACATGTTCTCTGACAAAATAAACTACGCATACCAAGAGTTGCGATGACATGGAGGCCAATACAAGGAAAGCGCTAATAGGGACGTCCTCGTATAACTTGATATCACACTTTCACGGAGGACCTCAGAACAGTAGACACCAGGTGGGAGGAGGCTTCAGACATTGCCATTGACAGATCTTTGTGAAGACAGCTTGCCGCCCAATGCGCCAAAGGGCGCGGGAGGATCGAAGTCTAAGTAAGAAAATTTTTCAAGAAAGAAAAAAAAGTCGTTTTGCATATGCTCCGCCTATCAATTAGAGACTATATCTAAACTCTCAAGCTAGATCTACATATTCAGTTTATTTGGTTTGTTAGGGAACTACTTTTCCATCCTTCTCAATGATACACGAAATCTAAATACGCCGTCCAATATAAATAAAACTTTTCTGACTAAGGAATCTTTTTGTAACGCGCTTGAACACATTTTTGACCTACTCCCTAACTTCATTCTTGTGGATAGTTGTACAGGGAAATACTTGTACAACTAACATTTTGTAAGTCCAAAAGACATCCTGTAGGAGCCCTACACGTCTTATTTCATCATTTCTCTTTCTCCACTCATTGACAATGCGTGCTTTGATCACATTCCGGTTCCGGGTCTGAAAATGTTTGAAGATAAGATTTAGCCATCCGCTGAAATGAAAACCTTTTTTGTTGTTGTTGTCTTTTGACTTTTTCTACAACCATTCGCTGTACACTATTCTCTAATCAACATTTCTTTACTTTCGGTTCTCGTATCTTCCAGTTCTCTTCAGTAAAAGACCGTCTCTTCATGTGCCTGAGTGTGAGTATTTATCTATTTCAAAGAATTGTCATTCTTTTACCTGTCTGGAAGAAGACTTTCCAACCAGATCAACCGAGTGTGTTAACTCCTTCACTTCCCGGTGGTGTGTGTGTCCATCCTTAAAGGTCTCGTCTCGTCAGGTCTCTTAACATGTCGCATTGTCCGGATTCTAAACATGTGTCATTGTCCGGACACTTGTCGAAGATGATCTGAGAACGGAACTGAGCGAACCCTTGAGCTGTCACCGCAAAGCGATTTCTCT